>NW_025533596.1:0-140000 GCF_020615455.1 Coregonus clupeaformis
CATCTCTTCTCCTCTGTTCTAAAATTCCCCTCTCTCTATATCCTGTCTACTATTTCCCTCTTCATCTCTTCTCCACTGCTCCTACTCATCTCTTCTTTCTCCCATCCTATATTAATTTGTCCCACACTCCCTGCCCCCTCATCTCTCTCCTCGTTCTACTCATCCCTTCTCCTCTGTTCTCCCATCTCTTCTCCTCTGGTTTAAACTCTCCTCGTTTCTACCCATCTCTTGTCTCCTCTGTTCTCTGCTCATCTCTTTCTCCTCTGTTCCTCCCATCTCTCCTCCTCCTGTCTCTCTCATCTCCTCCCCCCTCTGTCTCTAATCATCTCTCGTTTAATCTCTTTCTCCCACTCCTGTCTCCTCCTAATCTTTCTCCTCGTCTCTAATCATCTCTTCTCCTCTCCTCTCATCCCTTCCCCCCTCTGTTCTCCCTCATCTCTTTCGTACCATCTCTCCCGTTTCATTTCCTCTGTTTCTAACTCCCCCCTACTCTCTGTCCATTCCGACCAAAATCCCTTCCCTCCTCACTTTCTTCCCTCGTTCTCCTCATCCCTTCTCCTCGTTTCATCCTCACGTTACTCATCATATTCCTCCTCTGCCCTCCTCATCTCTCCTCTCCTACTCATCCTCCCCACCCCCCTCACTTCCTCTGTCCCACTGTTTACTCATCCTTCCCCCTTGTCTCTACTCATCCCCCCCCCTCGTTCTCCTAACTCCCTCCCCCTCTGTTAACCCATCCTCCTCTTCTCCCCATCTCTTCTCTTCAATCACCGTCTAACTCATCTCTCCCTCTTGCCTCCACTCATCTCTCCCTACCCTCCCCCACTCTCTTCTCCTCTTTCTCCTCATCCTTCCCCTCTGTTTCATCCTTCTCCTCTGCCTCCTCATCCTCGTCTAACCATCTCCTCCACTTCTACTCATCTCTCTCCTCTGTCTACTATCCCTTCTCCTCCCTCGCAAATCTCTTCCCCTTTCTACTCATCCTTCTCCTCGTCTTATTGTTATTTACTCATCTCTTCTCCTCGTTCTCCTCATCCTTTCCCACTGTCAACATCCTTCTCCTTGTCACATCTCTTCCCCTCTGCTCTACCCATCCCTCTCCCCGTTCTCCCATCCCCCCCCCTCTTAACATCCTCCCCTATACCCTCTCCTCGTTCTACCATCCCTTCTCCTCTGTCTCTACTCATCTCTTCTCCTCCTTCATCCTCCCCGTCATCTTCCCTCACTGTTCCCCCATCCCTCCCCCTCTCTCATCTCTTCCCTTTTATCTCTCTTTTCTATTATCCCCTCGTTCTACCCATCTTCCTCGTCTCCCTCCCCCATCCCTCTCCTCTTCCACACTCTCTTCCCCCGTCTCCCCTCTCTACCCTCCTCCTCTGTCATCTCTCCCCTGTTCCTCCCCATCTCTTCCCCCTCGTATCTCTTCTCCTCCTGTTCTCCCCACACCCTCTCCCACTGTTCTATCTCATCTCCCCCCCCGTTCTAATCATCTCTTCTCCCTCTGTCCTCCCCATCTCCTCCTCGTTCTCCTCCTCATCTCTTCCTCTCTACTCATACCCCCCTTTATTTCTCTGTTCTCCCCATCTCTCCCCTCGTCTCCTCATCTCTCATTTGCTCCCTCATCTCCTCCCTCCGTTGCAATAATCCATCTCTTCTCCTCTGGTTCTACTCATCCTTCTGCCCTCCCCATCCCTCTTCCCCCCGTTCTTCCATCCTCTCCTCGTTCATCTCCTATTCGTCCATCTCTTCTCCCTCTCCCCAACTCCTCATCTCTTCCCACTGTTCCCAATCATCTCTTCTCCTTGTTCTACCTATTCCTCGTACTCATCCGTTCCTCATCCCTCTCTCCTCCTCGTTCTATATTATATCCCTCCTCTGCTCCTACTCATCCTTCTCCTCTTCTACTATCCTTCCGCCATCTCTTCTCGTCTCCCCATCTGTCCAACTCATCCTCGTTCTACTATCCTTCCTCGTTCCCCATCTCCCTCGTTTCATTCTCCTATTCTCTTTCTCCCGTTTCTATCTCTCTCCTCGTTCTCCCATACTGTTCTAACTACATCTCTTCTCCCCTCTGTTCTACTCATCTCTTCTTCCCTCGTTCTACCCATCCTCTCTCCCCATCTCTTCTCCTCGTTCTACTCATCCTTCCTCGGTTCTACTATCTCTTTCTCCTCTGTTTCCCATCCTCCTCGTTCTCACTTCTTTCTCCTCGTCTTTTTCTCATCTCTTCTCCCTCTGTTCTAATCATCCCTTTTCCTCTGTTCTCCTCATCTCTTCCCCTCTGCCCTACTTGTGCCCTTGAGCAAAGGCAATTTAAATTGTCCTAATCACGGTAAGAGACAAATGATAAAAATAAATTGTGAATGTGTTTCACTATATTTTCCCTGTGCATTGGTGACCAGGCAGCTGGGGCAGCAGGGGCGCAAAGGCAGCAGGGGCAAGGGGGGTAGGGTAAGAGGGGGCAGACAGGGCGAGAGGGCAGCAGGGCGAGCGGAACAGCAGGCAAGTGGGGCAGCAGAAGGAAGAGGGGCAGGCAGGAGGCAGGGCGAGCGGGGGCAGAAGCAAAGAGGGGAGAGAGTAGGTAAGAGGGAAAGAGGAGAGAGGGATAAGGAGAGAAAAGAGGGGGAGGAAAGGGGGGGGCAGCGGGCGCAGCGGGGGCAGCAGGGGCGAGCGGGGGCAGAGGGCGAGCGGGTCGAAAGGGGGCAGCAGGGGCGAAAGCGGGGCAGCAGGGGCGAGGGGGCAGCAGGCGCGAGCGGGGCAGCAGAGGCGAAGCGAGGCGGCAGGAAAGGGGAGCAGGGGTAAGAGGGGGCAGAGGGGGAGAGCGGGGCAGCAGGGGCGAAAGGAGAGGGAGAGGGGGAAAGAGGGGCAAGAGGGGCAAGAGGGGGCTTAGGGGTAAGAGGGGGCGTAGGGGTAAGAGGGGGCAGTAGGGGGTAAGAGAGGGGGCAGGGGGTAAGAGGGGGGCAGTAGGGGTAAGAGGGGGCAGGGGAAAGGAGGGGCAGTAGGGGCAAGAGGGGGGGGACGGGGAGCAGGGGCGAGCGGGGAAGGGGATGGGGGCAGTAGAGAAAGAGGGGCAGAGAGTGGAGAGAGGGGAAAAGAGAAGGGGTAAGAGGGGGAGCAGGGGCGAGCGGGGGCAGAAAGAGGGGGTAGGAGGGGCAGAGAGGGGAGTAGGAAAGTAGGGGGGAAGAGGGGCAGTAGGGGAAGAGGGGGCAGAGGGGCGAGGCAGCAGGGGGGAGCGGGGGCAGAGGGGGCGAGAGTAGGGTAAGAGGCGGTAGGGGAAGAGGGAAGAGGTGTGCAGTGGGGAAGAGGGGCAAGAGGGGGCCAGGGGAAGAGAGGCAGAAAAGAGGGGGAGAGGAGGAGGAGAGAAGTAGGGGCGAGCGAGCAGGGGCGAGAGGGGGCGCTGGTAGTAGGTAGATATAATAGATCCTGGAGGATTGATCAGGTTGTTATCCAAAGCACCTTAAATAATTTAACACTCAGGTGGGAGCGAAAGCAGGCTCCCAGTTACACCGCTGAGTCATATTACCCAGTGATATAGAAACACACAGGTACAGAGTAATGGACACAAACATGGGTAGGCTACACACACACACAGGTATAAGTACGGACACGTACAGACACACCGTGGGAGAACGACTGCCCCCTCTCCTTGAAGCCTCGGAAGTTCAAGGCCGACTGCGGTACTGCAGGCATTGTTAGCAGAAAAGGGGATCCCCCATTATAGTGAATGGAAACATGGCAATGTTCGTGGTCAATCTTCTTGTAAATAAAATGCTTAGAAGTTGGTACCAATAATTGTTTCTAACACACCAGATGTATGTCCTGGAACCATATTATTTTAAAATCGCACACAGAAGAACTTATAAGGATAATTTAGTTGCTAATAGAAGCCTGCAGTACCCCGTTCGGCCTTCAACTGAGTTACTCAATGAGAGGGGGCAGCACTGAGCTAGCCTGCAACGTCACTTCCTGGAGTAGCTCAAATTGCAACAAGATCTTACGGTTTTACCAATTTGACATCAGATGTTGACCTTATCCACAGTTCTCCAAACGTCAAATTTCGAAAGGGTTTTTACAAGTTAATTATGCCCTCAGCCCTGGAATAGCCTGCCAGAGATCCTAAAGGGTGGCAGAAACTGTGGACATACAGTATTTAAAAGAGATCTTCAAAACACATCTTTTTAGATTAGCTTTTTCCTTTTTAGTCGTTCATTTGTGCTCATTCATAATTTTTTAAAATCTTGAGATTGTTTCAGCTTTACTTTTCTAAAAGTGTTTTATTATTTTTTCCTGCTTTCCATGTTTTAAATGTGCTTTATAAATAAAGCTTGATTTTATCTTGGATTTAAGGAGTTAAGGTTTGGGGACAGGGTTGAAAACAAAACAATACAAAATAAGTGTCTACCACTGGGAATGAACCACGTGACCTTCGGATCCAGAGTCATGGGATGGTAGCAAAGTGCTCACTGTTGCCCCTAGTGGCCAGTATTGAAGGTATTCCACGACGTCCTCAGGAAGTCAATCAAACGGCGTATGTTATGTCTCGGTGAGATGCCATCTTAACCCACTTCATTTGGCTTCAGTGCACTATTGAGTGTTCACAGAATGGTGTGAATGGTGTCAGGTAATTGATACTATCTTAGTCTATTATCTGGCTGCATGGGCCAGCTCTCTCCTCTCTTCTCCTCTCCTCTCACCTCCCTCTCTCCTCTCCTCTCACCTCCCTCTCTCCTCTCCTCTAACCTCCCTCTCTCAATATAATATATAAGGCTATGCCATTTAGCAGACGCTTTATCCAGCGACACCCACAGTCATGTGTGCATACATTTTTACATAGGTGGTCCCGGGGTCGAACTCACTACCCTGGCGTTACAAGCGCCATGCTCTACCAATTGAGCTACAGAGGACCAATATTGTCTCCTCTCCTCTCCTCTCCTCTCCTCTCCTCTCCTCTCCTCTCCTCTCCTCCTCCTCTCCTCTCCCTCTCCTCTCCTCTCCTCCCTCCTCTCCTCTCCCTCTCCTCTCCCCTCTCCTCTCCTCCTCCGCACCTCCGCACCTCCTCCTCCTCTCAACCCTCTGTCTGCCTGTTCAACCTGGCTTAAAAACAACTAAATCCATCTGGCACACTCCAGAGTGTTATTACTCTGCTGGCCTGGCTTGACCCCTATGTCCCTCCACAGGATCCCATTTCACACCATTGTATCCCACCCAGGGCCTTAGTTATGTTGATGTTTAAAGAGGCATTATGGTCATTCAGATCCCCCGAAGGAAACGATCGACCAACAACCCTTTTTACTGATCACCCACAAACAACCTTGGTTGTGATGTTTGTCAGGGCCCACATTTCATAAAGTTGACTGTTTATGGTACTTTGAGATTCGTAAATGGGCAATTATGTTACACACTGATATAGAATTTTCCCTAAATGTACTCATATCCCACTATGTGATGCCAAAGAAGCCATTTGCACCAGAATCAAACCTAAAACATTTGGAATGCTTGACAATGTATTTTGAGTGCTTTTGCGCCGTCAGATGGCATTGCCAAAGCGGCATCACCCTCTAGGGCTCTGGGAGGCAAGAAACGATGTCACACACATACACACCTGGCTGGCCCTCTGTGCCACCTCGACACCTGACACACTCCGGCACCGGTCTGACGCTGTTCATGATGTTAGTAGTGATGTTGGTAGTGATGTTGGTAGTGTAATGTGACGGGTGCTCCTTTCTAGGACATCCAACGACTGTTTCTCTGTACACACACACACACACACACACACACACACACACACACACACACAAACACACACACACACACACACACACACACACACACATACACACGAACAAACAAACACACACACACACACACACACACTGACCAGGCTTATGCTACTCAGTTACAGCACTGTTTACCGGCCATTGGGATTCAGGGAAGTACGATCCGCTTGACCAGATCCACCAATCAAGTTAAGTTGTATCAGGTGCTTATGTACAGTACCACTGCACGGCTCTACAGATATCACTGGCTGCCTGAAATGATTTGAAAGCCTTACTTTGAACATGAGGGACCACTTGATGACGGATAGGGGTTGGGCAGGTCCACCTAAATGTGAAGTCCATTACAAAGTTACTCAGTTACCTGTCCATTGTAATTGGTAATCAGTAACGTAACTTTTGGATTACCCAAACTCAGTAAAGTAATCGGATTACTTTCAGTTACTTTCAGATTACGCTCCCCTTAAGAGGCATTAGAAGAAGACACAAATGAATATTACCAATTGAACGACATCTATTGCAGGATAAATCAATGTTAGAGTTTCATAGCTGGGCCTTGAGGAAATGGATGTTGCATTTACTTTATGGGTTATGCTAGTCTTGTTACCCATTGCTTTCTACTTCAATGCAGATGGTAAAATGATTAGGCTATATACTTATATTACAAACCAAAGTCTGTCAGATTTCCAGTCATTCCAATTAATTTAAATACTCCTTGATCTTCAAGAATCGGACTTGGCAATATGGAAATATGGATCAGTCTAATTGTTTTAGCTTAACATAACCCAAAACAAAGGAGTGATTAGTGTAATGTCCTGTTTATGTTTTAGTCATGGGGGACTGATCGGGCTTATTGCTTCCAGTTGAAAAAGAACTGCATCTCTCATGGAACGGCACGCTTTGATCACTAAAAGTGCTATTTTTACGACGTGGAGAATGCCATGTCACGTGTTGCTATAGGACCCGCTGTTTATGTTTTTGTGCGGTGACCCCATAGAATTAGTGGAATTACAATACTTAATTAATTTAATAGGATCTCTAGTGGACGACACTTTGATATCTCGATCATTTGCCGGTGTTGAAGGTTATTAAAAGTGAGTCGATCAAGCATATGTCCATCAGACACTAATAAATAAAAAATTATTAAATAATAATAATAATATACAATATAAAATATAATAAAACTAGTTTTACAGTACGTGAGCACAATTTACTCAAACTATTATTCCTGGGATCCGCACTCTGAGGCTGAATGATAGGCAGCTTAGCCTACACTTCTTCAATTCAACCATTATTGGAAGTAAAATACACCTATTGAAAGAGCAGCTAATGTGATTCACATCATCGAGAGAGCAGCAGTGTGATTCACATCACTGAGAGAGCAGCAGTGTGGTTCACATCACTGAGAGAACAGCAGTGTGGTTCACATCACTGAGAGAACAGCAGTGTGGTTCCACCTCACTGCTGTGTAGATATCAATAATAGCTCCAAGTGATATCCGTATCTCCTTAGTCATCCTTACCTCATTTATTCAACTTTGTCATATAATCTTTGGATACCGAGTAGCAGTCACACCATTTGGAAGACATATCTCTTACGGACTGTAGCCTACAAAACATATTCCGCCCCACGATCCAACAAAGCATTTGGGTGTCATCATAGTGGTCTCTGATTAGTGGTCATCATTTGGTGTGTCATCAAAGTGGTCTCTCTGATTTGTGGTCATCATTTGGTGTGTGTCATCAAAGTGGTCTCGATTGGTGGTCATCATTTGGTGTGTCATCATAGTGGTCTCTGATTGGTGGTCATCATTTGGTGTGTCATCATAGTGGTCTCTGATTTTGTGGTCATCATTTGGTGTGTAACAAAGTGGTCTCTGATTGGTGGTCATCATTTGGTGTGTGTCATCATAGTGGTCTCGATTGGTGGTCATCATTTGGTGTGTCATCAAAGTGGTCTCTGATTTGTGGTCATCATTTGAGTGTGTCATCAAAGTGGTCTCTGATTGGTGGTCATCATTTGGTGTGTCCATCATAGTGGTCTCTGATTGGTGGTCATCGATTGGTGTGTCATCAAAGTGGTCTCTGATTGTGGTCATCATTCGGTGTGTCATCATAGTGGTCTCTGATTGGTGGTCATCATTTGGGTGTCATACCATAGTGGTCTCTGATTGGTGGTCATCATTTGGTGTGTTATGTCATAGTGGTCTCTGATTGGTGGTAATCATTTTGGTGTGTGTCATCAAAGTGGTCTCTGATTAGTGGTCATCATTTGGTGTGTCATCAAAGTGGTCTCTGATTGATGGTCATCATTTGGTGTGTCATCATAGTGGTCTCTGATTGGTGGTCATCATTTGGGTGTCATCACTAGTGGTCAGACTCAGCTGGAACAAACTTAAACTTGTGCCTTTTTTTCACTGCTGATTTGAATGTCATTGAGAAAACTGAAAGATGTCATATAGTATTTATTTCTGAATTTAAAAGTAATCCTAAAAAAGTAATCATCTAGTTTTTCGAAAGTATCCGCAATCTGTTTACAATACTTTTGCTGGTAATGTAATGGATTATAGTTGCACATTTTTGTAATCAGTTACATCCCCCAACCCTGATGATGGATAATGAGTCCTGAAACTCAGTCATGTGTGACCAGCCGGGGTTCGAACTTGGGTCTCCTGTGTCCTTCAAAGACTGTGTTAGCCAGCTGAGCTAAAGTCTAGGCATCTTCAGGTCTCAGGCAAGGTAATTCATCACTCAAGTGTGGTTCACCAACCATCAAAACACCTCTTTCTTCTCCCCTCCTTTCGCACGACCCAATTACTCTCCAAGACTTTAAACTGCTACCAAACGCTGCACAGCCGGGGGGATGCGGAGAGCCCGGGTTGTTGCCATGGTCACTGTCACTCAGATTTAGTACTCACAGAGGTAAGGGAGGTTGGGAAGGGATGGGATGGAGGGTTAGAAGGTAGGATGGGGATTGGGGATAAATAGAAGGATGGGGATGGGATGGGGGTGAAATGGATGGGGGTTAGAAGGGATGGGATGGGGATGGGTTAGAAGGATGGGATGAAGTGTGATGGGGGTTAGAAGGGATGGGGATAGAAGTTAGGGATGGGGATGGGGATGGTATTTTTAGAAGGATGGGGATGGGGGTTAGAAAGGATGGGGATGGGAGTTAGAAGGGATGGGATGTGGGAGTTAGAAGAAAGGGGATGGGGTTAGAAGGGATGGGGATGGGGGTTAGAAGGATGGGGATGGGGGGTTAGAAGGATAGGGGATGGGGGGTTAGAGATGATGGAGATGGGGGTTAGAAGGGATGGATAGGGGTTAGAAGGATAGGGGATGAGGGATTCAGAAGGGATGATGTAGGGGGAGTTAGAAGGGATGGGATGGGATGGGGGGTTAGAAGGATGGGGATGAGGGGGTTAGAAGGGATGGATAGAGTTGAAGAGGATGAAGAAGGATGGGGATGAGGGGGGTTAGAAGGGATGGGGATGGGGGTTAGAAGATAGGGATGGGGGTTAGAAGGATGGGGATGGGGGGTTAGAAGGGATGGGGATGGGGGTTAGAAGGATGGGGATGGGGGTTAGAAGGGATTAGAAAAGAAGGGATGGGGATGGGGGTTAGAGGGATGGGGATGGGGGGTTAGAAGGGATGTGGGGATGGGGGTTAGAAGGATAGAGATGGGAGGTAGAAAGGATGGGATGGGGGGTTAGAAGGGACAGATGGGGATGGGGGTTAGTAAGGATGGGGATGAGGAGGGTTAGAAGGGATGGGGATGGGGGGTTAGAAGGGATGGGGGAGATGGAAGGGATGGGGGGTTAGAAGGGATGGGGATGGGGGGTTAGGAAGGATGGGGATGGGGGTTAGAAGGGATGGGGATGGGGGGGTTAGAAGGAGGGAGATGAGGATGGGGTTAGAAGGATAAGGGATGGGGGGTTAGAAGGATGGGGATGGAGGAGTTTCAGAAGGGATGGGATGAGGGGGTTGGAAGGGATGGATGGATGATGGAGGAATTAGAAAGGATGGGGATGAGGAGGATTAGAAGGATGGGGATGGGGGTTATGGGATGGATGGAGGGTTAGAAGGGATGGGGATGGGGGAGGGGTTAGAAGGGATGGGGATGGGAGCGTAAGGATGGGGATGGGGGGTTAGAGGGATGGGATGGTGGGGTTAGAAGGATGGGGATGAGATGGGGAAAGGGTTGAAGAGATGGGATGGGGGAGAAGGATGGGATGAATTTGGAGGGGAGAGGGTTAGAAGGATGGGGATGGGGATGGGAAGGAAGGGATATGGGGATGGGGGTTAGAAGGGATGGGGATGAGGAGGGTTAGAAGGGATGGGGATGAGGAGGGTTAGAAGGGATGGGATGAATAGGGAAGGGATGTGATAAGAAGGGATAGGGGATGGGGATGGGGGTTCGAAGGGATGGGAGGGGGAAATATGAAAGAGGGATGGGATTAGAAAGGATGAAGGGGGATGGGGGTTAGAAGGATGGGGATTTAGGGAAGTTAGAAGGATGGGGATGGGGGGTTAGAAGGGATGGGGATGGGGGGGGGGTTAGAAGGAGATTTTGAGGAAAGAAGGGATGGGGGATGGGGGTGTAGAAGGGATGGGATGGGATGGGTAAGATGGGGATAGGGGTTAGAAGATGGGGGTTAGAAGGGATGGGGATGATGAGGAGGGTTAGAAGGGATGGGGATGGGGGGTTAGAGTGGATGGGGATGGGGGGTTAGAAGGGACCGGGGATGGGGTTGATATGGGGGTTAGAAGGGATGGGGATGGAGGGTAGAAGGGATGGGGATTGGGGGTAGAAGTGGATGGGATGGGGGGATAGATGGGGAGTAGAAGGGATGGGGATGGGGGTTAGAAGGGATGGGATGGGGGTTACGAAGGATGGGGGAAGAAGGATAGGGATGTAAGAAGGGATGGGGATGGGGGTGGGAATGGGGGGTTAAAGGATGGGGGATAGGAGGGGGGGCGCTAGAAATGAGATGGGGAATGTGAGGGTTAAGAAGGGATGGAGATGAGGGGTTAGAAGATGGGGATGGGGGTTAGAAGGGATGGGGATGGGGGGTAGAAGGATGAAAGGGATGGGGATAGGGGGGTTAGAAGGGATAGGGGATGGGGGATGAGGAGGGTTAGAAGAAGGATGGGGGTTAAAAGGGATGAGAGGGATGGGGATGGGTGGGTTAGAAGGATGGGGATGGGGTTTAGAAGGAGGGGGATGGAGGTTAGAAGAGGATGGGGATGGGGGTTAGAAGGGATGGGGATGGGATAGGGGTTAGAAGGGAGAGGATGGGGGTGAAGAAGGAACTGGGGATGGGGGTTAGAAGGATGGGGATGGGGGGTTAGAAGGATGGGGATGGGGGGTTAGAAGGATGGGGATAGGGGGTTAGGAGAAGGATGGGGGATGGGGGATTAGAAGGGTAACGGTGGTTGGGTTGGATGGGATAGAAGGATTTGATTAGCTGATGAGAAGGCTTTATAAAATGATGGGGAGGGGGTTAGAAGGGATGGGGGATGGGGGTTAGAAGGATGGGGATGGGGGTTAGAAGGGATGGGGATGGGGGGTTGAAGAAGGATGGGATGGGGGGAGTTGAAAGGAAGGATGGGATGGGGATAAGAAGGGATGGGGATGTAGGGGGTTAGAAAAGGATGGGGATGGGGATAGAGGATGGGGTGAAGAAGGGATGGGGATGGAAGTTAGAAGGATGGGGATGGATGAAATAGAAGGGGATGGGGATTGGGGGGTTGATGAGGATGAGTAGAAGGGATGGAGATGGGGGGTAATAATAGATTGTGGGATGGGGGATAGAAGGGATGGGGATGGATAGAAGGGATGGGATGGGGGAAGAAAGGGATGGGGATTGGGGGCTAGAAGGATGGGGACGAGGATGGGGTTAGAAGGGATGGGGATGGGGGTTAGAAGGATGGGATGGATAGGTTAGAAGGATAGGAGGGGGGGTAGGATGGGTTGAGGAGGGATTAGAAGGGATGGGGTGATGAGGAGGAAGTTAGAAGGGATGGGGATGGGGGAAGAAGGAGGGGATAGTGGAGGAGTTGAGGATGAGTTTGGGGTTGGAGAAGGTATAGCGATGAAGGGCTAGTATAGGGGATGGTTAGGTCGATGATGTGTAGAAAGGATTAGAGATGAGGTGAAGAGGATGGGGATTAAAATAGAAGGGATGGGGATGGGGGTTAAGAAGGGATGGGGATGGGGGTTAGAAGGATGGGATGGGGGGGTTTAGAGGGATAGATAGAAGAAGGATGGGATGGATGGATGGGGATTTAAAGAAGGGATGATGGGGATGGTGGATGAAGGGTGGATGGGGATAAGAAGGAAGGGAGGGATGGAGGTTAGAAGGAGGATGGGATGGGGGATTAGAAGGATGGATTGGGGTTGAGGGACATGGGGATGGGGGGGTTAGAAGGGATGGGGGATGGATGAGGAGAGGGGGTTAGAAGGGAAGGGGATGGGGGGTAGGAGTGAGGGAAGGGGGATAGAGGTTAGAAGGATGGGGGATGGGGGTTAGAAGGGATGGGACGGGGTTAGAAGGATGGGGATGGGGGGTTAGGGATAGGATGGGGGATGAAGAAGGATGGGATGGGGGGTTAGGAATGGGATGGGTTAGATGGGGGATAGAAGGGATGGGGATGGGGAAGGTTTAAGAAGGGATGGGAGGATAAGAAGGATGGGATGGGGGGTTAGATGTGAGGGGGAATTGGAGTAGAATAAGACGGGGATGAGATGGGTAGAGTGATGGGGGGTTAGAAGGATGGATGGAATAGATGATGGATGTAAAGGAAGGATGGGATGGGGGTTAGAAGGAATGGGGATGGGGGTTAGAAGGATGGATGAAGAATAATGGGGATGGGGGTTAGAATGGGGATGATAAAATATGATGGATGGGGTTAGAAGGATGGAATGATGGGAAGAAGGATGGGATGGGGCCAGAAGGATGGGGATGGGGGTTAGAAGGATGGGGATGGGGGAAGTTAGAAGGGATGGGGATGGGGAGGATATTGAAGGGAGGGGAGGGGGTTAGAATATTGGATGAGAGGGTATGGAGATGGGGGTTAGAAGGGATGGGGATGGGGATGAGGGATGGAATTGAAGGATGGGAGGGAGGGGAGTCGAAGGGATGAGGATGGGGGGATAGAAGGGATGATGGGAAGAGGGGGATGGGGATGGGGGTGGAGAGGATAGAATTAGAGGGATGGGGATGGAGAAGAGATGGATGGGGGTGGGGGGAAAAAGGATGGGGGATGGGGAGGGTTAGAAGGGATGGGGATGGGGGGGAAGAAGGGATGGGGATGGGGGGTTAGAAGGGATGGGGATGGGGTGAATGGGATTAGGTGATGGGGAGGAAAATGGGGATGGGGGTAGAAGGATGGGGATGGGGGGGTAGGATGGGAAGAGGTGGGGGTAGAATAGGGATGGATGGAAGAGTGAAAATAGAGATGGGGATGGGGGGGTTAGGATGGATGGGGATGGGGGGGGGTTGAAGTGGGGAAGAATGGGATGGAAGAAGGGATGGGGATGGGGGGTTAGGAAGGATGGGGATGGGGATGGGGGGTTAGAAGGATGGGATGGGGATGTATGAATGGACAGATGAAAGAGAAGAGGGATGGGGATGAGGAGGGTTAGAAAGTTTTAAGATGGGATGGGGGGGGGGGTTAGAAGGGATGATGGGATGGGGGCAAGAAGGGATGGACAAAGATTAGAAGGGACGGGATGGGGGAAGAAGGGATGGGATGGGGGGTTAGAGGATGGGGATGGGGATGGGGGTTAGAAGGGATGGGGATGAAATAGAATATGAGGGAGAGATGGGAGGGGGAGGGGTTGAAGGGATGGGGATGGGGGTTAGAAGGGATGGCTATGGGGATGGGGTTAAGGGGATGGGGATTAGAAGGGATGGGGATGGAGTTGAGGAAGGGATGGGGATGGGGGGTAGAAGGATGGATAGGGATGGGGGGGGGAGAATTAGTGTGAGTTGGATGGGGATGAAAAAAGGGGATGGGGGTAATGGATGGGGATGGGGATGGGGGATTGTAAAATGGATGGATGGGGGAAGAAGGGATGGGGAGGGGGGGTGGTGGGGGTAGAGATGGGATGGGGGGTTAGAAGGGATGGGGATGGGGGTTAGAAGGGATGGGGATGGGGATGGGGGGATAGATATGGGGATGGGGATGGGGGAAGGAAGGGATGGGGGATGGGGGGATGGGGATGGGGGTAGAATGGGATGAGGTGATGAGTTTGTAGAAGGGATGGGGATGGGGGGTTAGAAGGTGATGGGGGGGTTAGAAGGGATGGGGAGGGGGGTAGAAGGATGGGATGAGGAGGGGGGGTAGAAGGGATGGGGATGGGGGGTTAGGGAAGATGGGGGGGTGGGGAAGAAGGATGGGATGAAGGAGGATGAGGATGGGGATGGGGGTTAGAAGGGATGGGATGAGGGGGTTAGAAGGATGGGGAATGGAAGTTAGGAAGGATGTGGGATGGGGGTTAGAAGGGATGGGGGGGGGAGAAGGAGGGATGGGATGAAGGGGTTAGAAGGATGGGGATGTATGAGGATGGGGGTTAGAATGGGATGGGGATGGGAGGATGAAGTTAGAAGGGATGGGGGGATGGGGAGAGGTTAGAAGGGATGGGGGATGAGGGGGTAATAGTTAGAAGGATGGGAGAGAGTAGAAGGAGGTGGGGTAGTAGGATGGGGATGGGGGAGGGGGTTAGAAGGATGGGAGGGATGGAGGTAGAAGGGATGGGATGGGGAGGGGGGGGTGGGGATGGGGATGGGGAGAAGGGATGGGGATGGGGGGTTAGAAGGGATGGGATGGGGAGGGTGAATGGGATGGGATGGGGGGTAGGAAGTGGGATGGGGATGGGGGGGTAAGAAGGGATGGGGATGGTGGGTGAAGGGATGGGGAGAAGGATGGGGATGGGAAAAAGATGATGATGGGGGAAGGGGGTTAGAAGGATGGGGATGGGGGGGAAGAAGATGGAAGGAGGATGGGGAGGGGGTAGAAGGATGGGGGAAAGGATGGTGTAGAGGTAAAATTAAGATGGGGGGAGAAGAGGATGTTTTATTAAAGAAGATGATGATGTTAGAAGGTGATGGAGGGGGGATGGATGGGGGGTTAGGAGGGGGGATATAGAATGATGGGGGGGGTGGGGGGAGAAGGATGGGGGATGGGGGTAGAAGGATGGGATGGGGGGGGAAGAAGGGATGGGGATGGGGATGAGGAGGGGTAGAAGGGATGTGGGATGGGGGGGGTTAGAAGGGATGAGGGGATGGGGGGGGGAAGGAGATGGGATGAGGATGGGGGTAGAAGGGATGGGGATGGGGGATAGGAAGGATGGGGATGGAGGGGCTAGAAGGGATGGGATGTATGGGGGGTTAGAAGGGATGGGGATGGGGGAGGAGGATGGGGATGGGGGTTAGAAGGATGGGGATGGGGATGAGGAGGTTAGAGGAGGGGATGGGGGGGGGTTAGGAGTGATTGGGGGTTAGAAGGATGGGGATGGGGGATGAAGGATGGAAGGAGGGATGGGGGGGGTTAGAAGGGATGGGGATGGGGGTTAGAAGGATGGGGGAGGAAAATAGAAGGGATAGGGGGGTTAGAAGGATGGGGATGGGGGAAGAAGGGATGGGGATGAGGGGGTTAGAAGGGATGGGGAAGGATGAGGGGATAGAAGGGATGGGATGGGGATGAGGGGGTAATGGAAGGGGATGGGGGTTTGGATGGGGGTGGGGGGAAGAAGGATGGGGATGGGGGTGATGGATGGGGATGGGGGTTAGAAGGGATGGGGATGGGGGATGGGGGGGGGTTAGAAGGGATGGGGATTTTGGGTGTGTGTTAGAAGGATGGGGATGGGATGGGGGGTAGAAAGGATGGGGATGGGGGATGGGGGAAGAAGGGATGGGGATGGGGATGGGGTAGAAGGATGGGGATGGGGACGAGGTGGGTAGAAGGGATGGGGATGGGGGGTTAGAAGGGATGGGGATGGGATGGGGGGGTTAGAAGGATGGGGTGGATGGGGGGCTAGAAGGATGATGGGGGGGGGGCTAGAAGGATGAGGGATGGGGGTTAGAAGGGATGGGATGGGGATGGGGGTTAGAAGGATGGGGATGGGGGTGGGGGCTAGAAGGGATGGGGATGGGGGTGTAAGGAAGGATGGGATGGGGAGGGGGGTTAGAAGGGATGGGATGGGGGTGGGGGATAGGAGGATGGGATGGGGTTGCGAAGTGGAAGGATGGGGAGGGGGGCTAGAAGGATGGGATGGGGATGGGGGTTAGAAGGGATGGGGATGGGGAGAAATGGAAGGGGAGTGGGGTAGAAGGATGGGGATGAGGGGGGGGTAGAAGGTGGGATGGGGGTTAGAAGGGATGTGATGATTAAGAAGGGATGGAGATGAGGAGGTTGAGGGGATGGGGGGTAAATGGATGGGATGATGGGGGTAGAAGGGAGGGATGGATGGGGATGGGGGAATGGATGGGGATGATAGATGGGGGGAGAAGGATGGGGATGAGGATGGGGGGTAGAAGTGAGGGGATGGATGAGGGAAATGGGAGAGGAGGGGAGGAATGGGATGGGGATGAGGGGGTTAGAAGATGGGGATGGGGATGAGGGGGGGGGGATAGAAGGGATGGGGATGGGGATGAGGGGGTAGAAGGGATGGGGATGGGGATGGGGGGGAGAAGGGATGGGATGGGGATGAGGGGGGTAGAAGGGATGGGGAGGGGATGGGGGAGAAATGGGGATGGGGGGTTAGAAGGGATGGGGATGGGGGAAGAGGGATGGGGATGGGGGGTTAGAAGGGATGGGGATGGGGGGTGGTAGGAATGGGATGGGGATGGGGGAAGAAGGGATGTGAGATGGGGGTTAGAAGGGATGGGGAGGGGGGGTTAAAGTGGATGGGGATGAGGGGGGGGGGGTAGAAGGGATGGGGATGGGGGTTAGAAGGATGGGGATGGGGGGTTAGAAGGATGATGAAGAAGGAAGAGGATGGAAGAAGGGATGGGGATGGGAGGGGGGTTAGAAGGATGGGGATGGGGATGTGGGGGTTAGGAAGGATGGGGATGGGGGGTTAGAAGGATGGATGGGGATGGGGGTTAGAAGGGATGGGGATGGGGATGGGGGTTAGAAGGGATGGGGATGGGGATGGGGGTTAGAAGGATGGGGGATGGGGGGGAAGAAGGGATGGGGATGGGGGATATTAGAAGGGATGGGGATGGGGATAGAAGGATGGTGAGGGATGGGGGGGGGGTTAGGAAGGATGGGGATGGAGGGAGGGGGCTAGAAGGATGGGTGGATGGGGGTAGAAATGGGGATGGGGAGGGGGGAGGGGATGGGTTGAAGGGATGGGAGGGGGTAGGTAGGGATGGGGATGGGGGGATGGGGGTTAGAGGATGGGATGGGGAGGGGGTTAGAAGAGGGGGATGTTGTAGAAGGGATAGATGGGGAGGGGTAGGGGATGGAGAGGGAGGGGATGGGGGTAGAAGGGATGGGGATGGGGATGGAGGATATAGAAGGAGGGGATGTGGGGATGGGGAGAAGAGGGTGAGGATGGGGATAGGATGGTGGGAAGAAGGATAGGGGGGATGGGAAGAAGGGATGGGGATGAGGGGGTTAGAAGGATGTAGGGATGGGGGGGGTTAGGAAAGGATGGGGATGAGGGGGCTAGAAGGATGGGGGATGGGAGAGGGGGTAGAAGGGATGGGGATGGGGATGAGGGGGTAGAAGGGAAAGGAATGGATGGGGGATGGGGGTTAGAAGGATGGGGATGGGGAGAGGGGTTAGGAAGGATGGGGATGGGGGATGGGGGTTAGAAGGGATGGGGATGGGGGTTAGGGAAGGGCTGGGGATGGGGGTTAGAAGGGATGGGATGGGGGGTTAGAAGGGATGGGGATGGGGAAGGGAGGGAGATGGGGATGGGGGGAGGGGGTGAAGGGCTGGGGATGGGGATGGTGGGGTTAGAATGGGGATGGGGGGTGGGAGGTGGATGGGGAGGGGGGTTAGAAGGGATGGGATGAGGATGGGGGTTAGAAGGGACAGATGAGGGGGTTAGGAAGGGATGTGATGGGGATGGGGGCTAGAAGGATGGATGGGGGCTAGAAGGGATGGGATGGGATGGGGGTTAGAATGGGATGGGGATGGAGGATGGGGGGGGGAAGGGATGGGGATGAGGGGGAGAGAGGGTGAGGGGAGGTGGGGGATAGGGGGGATAGAAGGATGGGGATGGGGTAATGAGTGATGGGGGTAGAATAGGATGGGGATGGGGATGAGGGGGTAAGAAGGGATGGGGATGGGGATGGGGGGTTAGAAGGGATGGGGATGGGGGTGAAGGGGATATGGGGATGGGGATGGGGGGAGGATGGGGAGGGGGTTAGAAGAGGGATGGGGGATGGGGGTTAGAAGGATGGGGATGGGGGGGGAGGAAGGGAAGAGGGATGGGGAGGAGGGGGAGTGGGGGGGAGATGGGGGATGGGGGGTTGAAGGGATGTGGGGATGGGGGTTAGAAGGGATGGGGATGGGGGTAAGAAGGATGGGATGGGGATGGGGGTTAGGAGGATGGGATGAGGATGGGGAGGGGGGTTAGAAGGGATGGGGAAGGGAGAAAGAAGGGATGTGGGAGGGGATGGGGGTTAGGAAGGATGGGGATGGGGATGGGGGTTAGAAGGGATGGGGATGGGGATGGGGGGTAAGAAGGGATGGGGATGGGGATGGGGGGGGTTAGAAGGGATGGGGATGGGGATGAGGGGGTTAGGAAGGATGGGATGGGGATGGGGGGTTAGAAGGATGGGGATGGGGGGTTAGAAGGGATGGGGATGGGGGTTAGAAGGATGGGGATGGGGGTTAGGAAGGGATGGGGATGGGGGATGAGGGTGCTTAGAAGGGATGGGGATGGGGGTTAGAAGGGATGGGGATGGAAGGATGGGGATGGGGGTTAGAAATGGGGATGGGGATGGGGGTTAGAAGGATGGGGATGGGGGTGTAGAAGATGGGGATGAGGGGAAGGGATGGGATGAGGGGGTTAGAGATGGGGATAGGGATGGGGTTGAAGGGGGAAAGGATGGGGATGGGGTAGAAGGGATGGGGATGGGGATGGGGGTTAGGAAGGATGGGGATGGGGATGGGGGCTAGAAGGATGGGGATGGGGGGTTGGAAGGATGGGATGGGGTTTGGGGGTTAGAAGGATGGGGGATGAGATGGGGGAATGATGGGGATGGGGTTAGAAGGGATGGGGATGGGGGTTAGAAGGATGGGGATGGGGATGGGGGTTAGAAGGATGGGGATGGGGATGGGGGTTAGAAGGATGGGATGGGGGGGTTAGAAGGGATGGGGATGAGGAAGGGGGGTTAGAAGGATGGGATGGGGGGGTTAGAAGGATGGGGATGGGGATGAGGGGATTTAGAAGGGATGGGGATGGGGGTTAGAAGGATGGGGATGGGGGTTAGGAAGGGATGTGGATGGAAGCTAGAAGGATGGGATGGGGATGGGGGTTAGAAGGATGGATGGGGGGTTAGTATGATGGGGATGGATGAAGAAGGATGGGGATGATGGGGGTTAGAAGGGATGGGGATGGGGGGTTAGAAGGGATGGGGATGCGAAGAAGGATGGGGGTGGGGATGGGGGAAGAAGGGATGGGGATGGGGGGTTAGAAGGATGGGGATTGGGGATGGGGGTTAGAAGGGGGATGGGGGGTTAGAGGGATGGGGATGGGGGGGGGTTAGAAGGGATGGGGATGGGGGTTTAGAAGGATGGGGATGGGGGGTTAAAAGGATGAGGGATGGGGGGTTAGAAGGGATAGATGGGGGGATGGGGAGGGGGTTAGAAGGGAGGGGATGGGGGTGGGGGTTAGAAGGATGGGGATGGGGGGTTAGGAAGGGATGGGGATGGGGGGTTAGAAGGGATGGGGATGGGGATGGGGGGGTTAGATAGGGATGGGGATGGGGGTTAAAGATGGGGATGGGGGGTTAGAAGGGATGGGGGATGGGGATGGGGGTTAGGAAGGAAGGATGGGGAGGTTAGAAGGGATGGGGGATGGGGGGATGGGGGGTTAGAAGGGATGGGGATGTAGGGAGGGGGGGGTTAGAAGTGGGGATGGGGATGGGGGTTAGAAGGGATGGGGATGGGGATAGGGGGGTTAGAAGGATGGGGGTTAGAAGGATGGGGGGGGGGTTAGAAGGGATGGGGATGGGGGTGGGGGGTTAGAAGGGATGGGGATGGGGTTGGGGAGGGTTAGAAGGGATGGGGATGGGTGGGTTAGGAAGGATGGGGATGGGGATGGGGTTAGAAGGGATGGGGATGGGGGGTTAGAAAAGGGATGGGGATGAAGAAGGGATGGGGATGGGGGGGTTAGAAGGGATGGGGATGGGGATGGGGGGTTAGGAAGGATGGGGATGGGGATGGGGTTGAAGGATGGGGATGAGGAATTGGAAGGAAGATGGGGGATGGGGATGAGGGGGTTAGAAGGGATGGGGATGGGGGTTAGAAGATGTGGGATAGAGGATGGGGGGTTAGAAGGGATGGGGATGGGAAGAGGTTAGAAGGATGGGGATAGGAGTGGGGGTTAGAAGATGGGGATGGGGGTTAGAAGGGATGGGGATGGGGTGGGGGGTTAGAAGGGATGGGGATGGATGGGGGTTAGAAGGATGGGGATGGGGGTCGAAGGGATGGGGATGTGGGGGGTTAGAAGGGGGAGGATGGGGATGGGGGGTTAGAAGGGATGGGGATGGGGGTTAGAAGGGATGGGGATGGGGATGGGGGGTTAGAAGGATGTGGATGGGGGGTTAGAAGGGATGGGGATGGGGGATTAAGGAAGGAGGGATGGGGATGGGGGGGTTAGAAGGGATGGGGATGGGGAGGTTAGAAGGGATGGGGATGGGGATGGGGGTTAGGAAGGGATGGGGATGGGGGTTAGAAGGATGGGGATGGGGATGGAGGGGTTAGGAAGGATGGGGATGGGGGTGGGGGTTAGAAGGGATAGGGATGGGGGTTAGAAGGGATGGGGATGGGGGGGGTTAGAAGGGATGGGGATGGGGATGGGGGGTTAGGGAAGGATGAGGATGGGGGTTAGAAGGATGGGGATGGGGATGGGAGTTAGAAGGGATGGGGATGGGGGGTTAGAAGGGATGGGGATGGGGGTTAGAAAGGGATGGGGATGGGGATGGGGGGTTAGAAGGGATGGGGATGGGGGTTAGAATGGGATGGGGATGAGGAAGGGGGGTTAGAAGGGATGGGGATGGGGGGTTAGAAGGGATGGGGATGGGGATGGGGGTGTTAGAAGGGATGGGGGATGGGGTTAGAAGGGATGGGGATGGGGGGGGTTAGAAGGGATGGGGATGGGGGGGTTAGAAGGGATGGGGATGGGGGGGGTTAGAAGGGATGGGATGGGGATGGGGGGTTAGAAGGGATGGGGATGGGGATGGGGGTTAGAAGGGATGGGGATGGGGGTTAGAAGGGATGGGGTTAGAAGGGATGGGGATGGGTTAGAAAGGATGGGGATGGGGGTTAGAAGGGATGGGGATGGGGATGGGGGGTTAGAAGGGATGGGGATGGGGGGTTAGAAGGGATGGGGATGGGGATGAGGGGTTAGAAGGGATGGGGATGTAGATGGGGGTTAGAAGGATGGGGATGGGGGGTTAGAAGGGGATGGGGATGGGGGGTTAGAAGGGATGGGGATGGGGATGGGGGGTTAGAAGGGATGGGGATGGGGATGGGGGGTTAGAAGGGATGGGTGATGGAGGGAGGGATGGGGATGGGGGGGTTAGAAGGGATGGGATGGGGATGGGGGGTTAGAAGGGATGGGGATGGGGATGGGGGGTTAGAAGGGATGGGGATGGGGGGTTAGAAGGGATGGGGATGGGGATGGGGGGGTTAGAAGGTGGGGACGGGGATGGGGGTTAGAAGGGATGGGGATGGTGGGGTTAGAAGGATGGGAGATGGGGATGGGGGGTTAGGAAGATGGGAGAAGGGATGGGGATGGGGGTGGGGATGGGGGGTTAGAAGGGATGGGGATGGGGATGGGGGTTAGAAGGATGGGGATGGGGATGAGGGGGTTAGAGGATGGAGGGATGGGGATGAGGGGGTTAGAAGGATGGGGATAGGGGGTTAGAAGGGATGGGGATGGGGGGGGGGTTAGAAGGGATGGGGATGGGGGGGGTTAGAAGGGATGGGGATGGGGGAGGGGGGGTTAGAAGGGATGGGGATGGGGATGGGGGGGTTAGAAGGGATGGGGATGGGGATGGGGGGTAGAAGGGATGGGGATGGGGATGGGGGGGTTAGAAGGGATGGGGGGATGGGGGTTGAAGGGATGGGGATGGGGGGGTTAGAAGGATGGGGATGGGGTAGAGGATGGGGATGGGGATGGGGGGGTTAGAAGGGATGGGGATGGGGGATGGGGGGGTTAGAAGGGATGGGGATGGGGGGGTTAGAAGGGATGGGGATGGGGGGTTAGAAGGGATGGGGATGGGGATGAGGGGTTAGAAGGGAGGGAGGGGATGGGGGGTTAGAAGGGATGGGGATGAGGATGGGGGGTTAGAAGGGATGGGGATGGGGGGTTAGAGGGATGGGGATGGGGATGGGGGGTTAGAAGGGATGGGGATGGGATGGGGGTTAGAAGGATGGGGATGGGGATGGGGGTTAGAAGGATGGGGATGGGAGGGGTTAGAAGGGATGGGGATGGGGGGTTAGAAGGATGGGGATGGGGATGGGGGGTTAGAAGGGATGGGGATGGGGATGGGGGTTAGAAGGGATGGGGATGAGGATGGGGGGGTTAGAAGGGATGGGGATGGGGGTAGAAGGATGGGGATGGAAGAGGAAGGGATACGGGGAAAAGGGATGGGGATGGGGGTTAGAAGGATGGGGATGGAGATGGGGGTTAGAAGGGATGGGGATGGGAGGGGGTTAGAAGGGATGGGGATGGGGATGGGATGGGGGTTGGATGAGAGGGATAGAAGGGATGGGGATGGGGAGGTTAGAAGGGATGGGGATGGGGGTTAGAAGGGATGGGGATGGGGATGGGGGGTTAGAAGGGATGGGGATGGGGATGGGGGGGTTAGAAGGGATGGGGATGGGGGGTTAGAAGGGATGGGGATGGGGGGTTAGAAGGATGGGGATGAGGATGGGGGGTTAGAAAGGATGGGGATGAGGGGGGTTAGAAGGGATGGGGGATGGGGATGAGGGGGTTAGAAGGGATGGGGATGAGGGGGTTAGAAGGGATGGGATGGGGGATGAGGGGGAGTTAGAAGGGATGGGGATGAGGGGGTTATAAGGATGGGGATGGGGATGGGGGGGGTTAGAAGGGATGGGGATGGGGATGAGGGGGTTAGAAGGGATGGGGATGGGGATGAGGGGGTTAGAAGGGATGGGGATGAGGGGGGTTAGAAGGGATGGGGATGAGGGGGTTAGAAGGGATGGGGATGAGGAGGGTTAGAAGGGATGGGGATGGGGGGTTAGAAGGGATGGGGGATGGGGGATGGGGGTTAGAAGGGATGGGGATGAGGATGGGGGTTAGAAGGGATGGGGATGAGGATGGGGGGTTAGAAGGGATGGGGATGGGGATGGGGGGGTTAGAAGGGATGGGGATGGGGGGGTTAGAAGGGATGGGGATGGGGGGGTTAGAAGGGATGGGGATGAGGGGGTTAGAAGGGATGGGGATGAGGAGGGTTAGAAGGGATGGGGATGGGGGGGTTAGAAGGGATGGGGATGGGGATGGGGGGTTAGAAGGGATGGGGATGGGGATGGGGGGTTAGAAGGGATGGGGATGGGGATGGGGGGGTTAGAAGGGATGGGGATGGGGATGAGGGGGTTAGAAGGGATGGGGGATGAGGGGGTTAGAAGGATGGGGATGGGGATGAGGGGTGTTAGAAGGGATGGGGATGGGGATGGGGGGTTAGAAGGATGGGGATGAGGGGGGTTAGAAGGGATGGGGATGGGGATGAGGGGGGTTAGAAGGGATGGGGATGGGGATGGGGGGTTAGAAGGGATGGGGATGGGGATGGGGGGTTAGAAGGGATGGGGATGGGGATGGGGGGGTTAGAAGGGATGGGGATGAGGGGGTTAGAAGGGATGGGGATGGGGATGGGGGGTTAGAAGGGATGGGGATGAGGGGGGTTAGAAGGGATGGGGATGAGGGGGGTGAGGTGTTAGTGAGGCTTCTAAGGATTCTGACGTGTTGCGTCATGTGTTGTGTGAAACAGAATGCTTTTGATTCGGAACAGTGGAAAAAGTCATAATTTACAGCAATAGCGAGGAGCTAGGCTACCATTGCATGGGAAGGGTGGGCAAAATGGACCAAAAATAGGAGAGCACATGGAAAATATTCTGAAATATACTATCTTTGTATTTTGCTGTTCAGTCTTCTTGCTCCCCTCAAGGGACCAGGTGGGTCTATCTGAGGAACAATCTATTCCTGGAAAGAGTCAGTGGTGGGGAGAGAGAGAGTACAATTATCTTCAGACTAGACCACAGCCTGATACCAGAGACAGAGACAGAGACAGAGAGAGAGAGAGAGAGAGAGAGAGAGAGAGAGAGAGAGAGAGAGAGAGAGAGAGAGAGATAGGAGAGAGAGAGAGAGAGAGAGAGAGAGAGACAGAGAGAGACAGAGAGAGAGAGAGGCACGCTTCTCTCTCTCACCATAGCAATGACCACATGTTGGTCTATAGCAGTGGTCACCAACTTTTTCTGAGTCAAGATCATTTTATGAGTCAAAATACAAGCCGAGATCTACCACTCAGATTTTTTTTAAACAGACTTTAAAAAACGCACGCCTATGCAACATTAACCTATTAAAAACAATACCTTAGCAATGAGGTATGTGCAGTAGGCTATAGGCCCAATACAATATCACGGCATATTGGCTTTGCTTGAATTGCCCTGCCAATGCCTTGTTGTTCGGATCATTTAAAAAACAAAATATTTAAACATTTGAGGTAGGCTATATGATCACACCGGTAATAGATCCGTTGTTGTATTACTTGTGAGGCACAACTGAGTGAGCATATATTTAAATAATTCGCTTTAATTTTTTACTGGGCTGATTTTGCCCTCATCTGTTGGTCAGTCTCAGCAGACTGAGGGTCCACCTCTCAGCAGCCCAGACATGGTAATCTGAACCATCCGATTGGCCAGTGGTAGGCCTATAGTGCACTTGATTTGCTCTCCGGGCCCGCCAGGAAGGCAGAGTTTGCGCCTTGAGACACATGAAATGGGAACACTTCGCCTACCCGGCACGCAGGGCAGCTGAATCGAGTGCACCTATAGCCAACAGCGCGAGACAACATACATTTTTTTTTTTTTAAAGGCTACAATGTTGCACTAACCATAAACCTAGCGTCCTGTCCAGGGGGTGTCTATAATATAATTGTTTGACTTATTACCACTTGCTGGCATTGTAAGAGACAAAAAGGTGCTTCTTTATTTGATAGTACTGTATATTTAAATGAGATATGATGCAGCCTTGTAAGACCTAAGGAGAGAAAAAAAGGTACAAATGTCTAACAATTGATCATGTCTGTACAGTATATTGGCTAATCGGCTCTGAGTCATGTGCACATCAGAGTTGGGGTTAATTTCACTAATTCAATTCTAATTCAATTCTCTCTCCCTGTAAATTCCACTTATTCAATAAAAATTCCAGGTCAGTCTTTGAATTCAGAAATAATTAAATTCCTCTGAATTCTAATGTTAGGTAAATTCCAATAATTAAATTCCCAATTCAATAGTATCCCCCAAAATAACTCAAATGTAAATCCAATTCCCTCAGGCTTTCGGGCTGATCATGTCACTGTTCAGACAGCCTAGCTATAGCGGAAATATAGGAATACAGGTTGAAATGATTAAAAACAAATCCTACAGTAAATGTCTTATAATATGTGCATTACTTCCATTAACTGAGAAATGTACAAATATTTAATTCCACTTCATGGGTAAATTCAAGAATTGAATTGGAATTTCAAATTAAATTGGAAATGACTCCAAACCTGGAGCATATACTTTAAATATAAATAAATACAAATTTAGAAAAATATCTAATTGGTTTCAGACGGTTGATAAAAATGTATATACATTTTATTTCACAGATTAGTTTTTGATTTCGAAAATGAATTACAATTTCAGTACATATTACAATGTAAATAAACAAAAACATGGACTACTTTTGTAGGGAAACCCCTGAACATATGAAGAGTTTCTTTCCAAAAACGCTATATCCATTTTCAGAAATGTTGGGAAATTAGCTTTTATTGTTTAAATAAATTAAGGAAGAGATTGGTGTATTTTTTCACTATCTAATCATGACATGGGGTTGTTCAATGACAGAAACTCAGCGAAAAAAAGAAACGTCCCTTTTTCAGGACCCTGTCTATCAAAGATAATTCGTAAAAATCTAATAAACTTCACAGATTTTCATTGTAAAGGGTTTAAACACTGTTTCCCATGCTTGTCCAATGAACCATAAACAATTAATGAACATGCACCTGTGGAACGGTCGTTAAGACACTAACAGCTTACAGATGGTAGGCAATTAAGGTCACAGTTATGAAAACTTAGGACATTAAAGAGGCCTTTCTACTGACTCTGAAAAACACAAAAAGAAAGATGCCCAGGGTCCCTGCTCATCTGCGTGAACGTGCCTTAGGCATGCTGCAAGGAGGCATGAGGACTGCAGATGTGGCCAGGGCAATAAATTGCAATGTTCGTACTGTGAGACGCCTAAAACATTGCTACAGGGAGACAGGACGGACAGCTGATCGTCCTCGCAGTGGCAGACCACGTGTAACAAAACCTGCACAGGATCAGTACATCCGAACATCACACCTGCGGGACAGATACAGGATGGCAACAACAACTGCCCGAGTTACACCAGGAACGCACAATCCCTCCATCAGTACTCAGACTGTCCACAATAGACTGAGAAAGGCTGGACTGAGGGCTTGTAGGCCTATTGTAAGGCAGGTCCTCACCAGACATCACTGGCAACAACGTCGCTTATGGGCACAAACCCACCGTCGCTGGACCAGACAGGACTGGCAAGAGGTGCTCTTCACTGACAAGTTGCGGTTTTGTCTCACCAGGGGTGATGGTCGGATTTGCGTTTATCGTCGAAGGAATGAGTGTTACACCGAGGCCTGTACTCTGGAGCGGGATCGATTTGGAGGTGGAGGGTCTGTCATGGTCTGGGTCGGTGTGTCACAGCATCATCGGAGTGAGCTTGTTGTCATTGAGCTGAGTGGCGCAGTGGTCTAAGACACTGCATCGCAGTGCTAGCTGTGCCACTAGAGATCCTGGTTCGAATCAAGGCTCTGTCGTAGCTGGCCGCGACCGGGAGACCCATGGGGCGGCGCACAATTGGCCCAGCGTCGTCCAGGGTAGGGGAGGGAATGGCCGGCAGGGATGTAGCTCAGTTGGTAGAGCATGGCGTTTGCAATGCCAGGGTTGTGGGTTCGATTCCCACGGGGGGCCAGTATGAAAAATTAATAAATAAATAAATAATAATAATAATAATAATAATAATAATAATAATAATAATAATAATGTATGCACTCACTAACTGTAAGTCGCTCTGGATAAGAGCGTCTGCTAAATGACTAAAATGTAAATGTAAAAATGTAATTGCAGGCAATCTCAACGCTGTGTGTTACAGGGAAGACATCCTTCTCCCTCATGTGGTACCCTTCCTGCAGGCTCATCCTGACATGACCCTCCAGCATGACAATGCCACCAGCCATACTGCTCGTTCTGTGCGTGATTTCCTGCAAGACAGGAATGTCAGTGTTCCGCCATGGCCAGTGAAGAGCCCGGATCTCAATCCCATTGAGCATGTCTGGGACCTGTTGGATTGGAGGGTGAGGGCTAGGGCCATTCCCCCCCAGAAATGTCTGGGAACTTGCAGGTGCCTTGGTGGAAGAGTGGGGTAACATCTCACAGCAAGAACTGGCAAATCTGGTGCAGTCCATGAGGAGGAGATGCACTGCAGTTCTTAATGCAGCTGGTGGCCACATCAAATACTGACTGTTACTTTTGATTTTCACCCCCACTTTGTTCAGGGACACATTATTCCATTTATGTTAGTCACATGTCTATGGGAACTTGTTCAGTTTATGTCTCAGTTGTTGAATCTTGTTATGTTCATACAAATATTTACACATTGTCACGGTTTCGGCCGAGGCTGCCTCTCTCCCTTGTTCGGGCAGGCTTCGGCGTTCGCTGTCTCCGGAATACTAGCTGCCACCGTTGTATGTTTCATGTTCGTTTGCTTTTGTCTGATTGTTGTCACACCTGTTTTCATTTAGTGTCATTAGTGTCCTATTTAGTTCTCGTTGTGTTTGTCAGGTGTTGTGTGTTATTGTTTTTGGTCTGTCGTGTGTAGGGCTGATTTTCGCTATTTCGCTCGGTTGAGCTTCCCTCCACTGCGTGGAGTGTTTGCGCACCTGTGTTGTGCGCATTTGTTTTGTTCGCCTTCGTGCGTAATTCGCCTTCGGGCAAGTGTTCTCGTATTATCCTTGTTGGAGAGTTACTAAAGTCTGTTGGACTATACTTCGGTGTCCTGCGTTTGATTCCACAACTACACCCACCTACAGCACGCGTGACACACATGCTGAAAATAAATGCAGTTGACAGTGAGAGGACGTTTCTTTTTTCGCTGAGTATATTTGTTTAAAGTTTATCACTTGATGGTTTCATTTCAGAGAGACAAATAATCATTTTTTTTGCAAAATTATATATATCCGCCTCACTCTCAGAGAAATAAGTAGTACTGGTAGTTTTACACAGTCAAATGTAACAAATAACTACATTTTTAATAAAGAACTGTACAAATTATACATTTGTGATATCAATATTTAATTTAATAATAATAATCAATACAGTAATCTGAGATCTTTATGTGAAACATTTACATTTGACCTTTTAGTCATTTAGCAGATGCTCTTATCCAGAGCGACTTACAGTAAGTACATTCATCTTTTTGGGCACCCTGACCAAATTCACATAGAAATGTGACTTATAGATCTTTAATTCTCATTTAAAGCAAGTCTAAGAAGCGATAGATCTGTTCTATGTGTGCTATTTCTATGCTTCCCGTTCTCAAGTTTAGTTTTTGCATCTTTTACTTTCGGTTTTGTACATCAGCTTCAAACAGCTGAAAATACAATATTTGTGGTTATTCAAAATATATTTCACATAGGTTTAGATGGTACAATGATTCTATATTGCTTGTTTTGTCACATAAGCTGAAATTAGGCAAACAATTAGAATTTTAGCAACCAGGAAATGGTGGAGCTAGGTGAGACAACCACATATCACAGTCAAATGTACAGGATACAAACATTCCATTCAACCTAAACAATGGCTGTATAGCATTTTGCACAAAAAAAACATTTTCAAACACATTTAAAATCAATGAATAATATTGACACACATATGGCAATGATATCTGATGAAAAAACACAATGTAAAAAATGTGTGGATATAGCTTTGGTGGATATAGCTATGGTGGGCATAGCGTTGGTGGATATAGTGTCAGCGTCTGGGTGAAGTGGGGAAACGGAATCAGGCGCAGGACACAGAACTGAGAGATAAATGGCTTTACTAGACTCAAAGTAAACCATAGCAAACCCTCCACGCAGGGAAGAGCAAAACAACAGCTCAACAGACGACGTAACAAAGAACAATCACGCACACACCCAGGAGGGAAAACAGAGGTGATATAGGGAAACTAATAAGCCTAATGAGTAACAGGTGGGAATAATAAAGACAGAACTAGTGAGACACAGAAACATCGATCGGTGGCAGCTAGTACTCCGGTGACGACGACCGCCAAAGCCTGCCCGAGCGAGGAGGAGGGGCAGCCTCGGCCGTATCCGTGACAGTATCCCCCCGACGTGCTGCTCCAGCCGTGCGTCGACACCGGCCTCGGGGACGGCCAGGAGGATGCGGAGCAGGGCGAGTCGGATGACGACGATGGAACTCCCTTAACAAGGAGGGATCGAGGATGTCCCTCCTGGGAAACCAGCTCCATTCCTCCGGACCGTACCCCTCCCACTCCAACCCAACGCCTCGAATCCATGATGGAATGGACCGAGTACGCCGGTGCCCCCTCAATGTCCAATGGGGCGGAGGAACCTCCCGCACCTCCGACTCCTGGAGCGGACCAGCTACCACCGGCCTGAGGAGAGACACATGGAACGAGGGGTTAATACAGTAATCAGGGGGGAGCTGTAACCTATAACAAACCTTGTTCAACCTCCTCAGGACTTTAAAGGGCCCCAAAAACCGCCGACCCAGCTTCCGGCAGGGCAGGCGAAGGGGCAGGTTTCGGGTCGAGAGCCAGACCCGGTCCCCCGGTGCATAAACCGGAGCCTCACTGCGGTGGCAGTCGGCACTCGCCTTCTGTCTCCTAATCGCCCTTTGCAGGCGTACATGGGCAGCGTTCCAGGTTTCCTCCGAGCGCCGAAACCATTCATCCACCGCAGGAACCTCAATCTGGCTCTGATGCCACGGTGCCAGGACCGGCTGGTAACCTAGTACACACTGAAAAAGAGACAGGTCAGTGGAGGAGTGACGGAGGGAATTTTGTGCCATCTCTGCCCAGGGGATGTAAACTGACCAATCCCCCTGCCGGTCCTGGCAATACGACCTCAGAAACCTACCCACATCCTGGTTTACTCTCTCCACCTGCCCATTACTCTCGGGGTGAAAACCTGAGGTCAGGCTGACCGAGACCCCCAGATGGTCCATAAACGCCTTCCAGACCCTCGATCTGGGGACCCCGATCAGACACTATATCCTCAGGCATCCCGTAGTGCCGGAAGACGTGTGTAAACAGGGCCTCTGCGGTCTGTAGGGCAGTAGGGAGACCGGGCAAAGGAATGAGACGACAGGACTTAGAAAACCGATCCACAACGACCAGGATCGTGGTGTTACCCTGTGACGGAGGAAGGTGTGACCACGGCCGCTGTGGAACGGGGAGAGGTTGTGCACTGGGCACACACCGAACAGGAAGAAACATAAAACCTCACGTCCTGAGCTAAGGTAGGCCACCAGTACTTCCCACTAAGACAGCGCACTGTCCGACCAATGCCAGGATGGCCAGAAGAGGGTGACGTGTGAGCCCAATAAATCAAACGATCGCGAACCTCGGACGGAACGTACGCACAACCCACTGGACACTGGGGGGGAGTGGGCTCTGTGCGTAATGCCCGCTCGATGTCCGCGTCAACCTCCCATACCACCGGTGCCACCAGACAAGAAGCCGGAAGTATGGGAGTGGGCTCCCTGGTCCGATCCTCTTAGTCATATAGCCGGGACAGAGCATCTGCCTTAGCATTCTGGGAACCTGGTCTATATGATAAGGTGAACACAAAACGCGTGAAAAACATGGCCCACCTTGCCTGACGAGGATTCAGTCTCCTCGCTGCCCGAATGTACTCCAGATTGCGTGAAGACATCAAAACTATGAAATAACACATATGGAATCATGTAGTAAGCAAAAAAAAGTGTTAAACAAATGCCAAGAGTGTGCAAAGCTGTCATCAAGGGAAAGGGTGGCTATGTTTAACAACATTGGTGCCCACAAGACCCGTAAAAGAATGCACAACTCGTCGTACCTCGACACCAATGGGGTATGGGAGCTGACGACCAGACAGAGTTCCACTTCTTTCAGCCAAAAAAAAACAAGAAACTGAGGTTGCAGTGGGCTAAGGAATGAAAACACTGGACACTGGAGAATTGGAAAAACATTGTCTGGTCTGATGAATCCCGGTTCCTGCTGTTTCACGCTGATGGGAGGACTAGGGTATGGAGGAAACCACATGAGTACATGCATCCATCATGCCGCGTGTCAACATTGCAGGCTGGTGGTGGTGGTGTGATGGTGTGGGGTGTGTTTTAATGCCACACATTAGGTCCCTTGATAAAATTTGAGCAAAGTTTGAACGCCACAGGGTATCTGAACATCATTGCCAATCAGGTGCATCCCTTCACGGCAGCACTGTATCCATCTGCGAATGGATTTCTTCAGCAGGATAATGCCCCATGCCACAAGGCTAGGATTGTCCAGGAATGGTTCCGAACATGCCAGTGAATTCAGCTTACTGCAGTGGCCTGCCCAGTCACCAGAGCTCAATCCAATTGAGCATCTATAGGATGAGGTGGAACCAGCTATTCTGAGTAGAGATCCACTACCAGCCAACATGCATCCCTGTGGAAGGCTTTCGACACCTTGTAGAGTCCATCCCCCGACGAATTGAGGCTGTTAAGAGGGCAAAAGGGGGTGAAAGTAAATATTAAGAAGGTGTTCCTTATGTTTTGTATACTCAGTGTATAACCCTACATAACCTATATATAACCCTATATAAACACTATATAACCCCTATATAACCCTATATAACCTATATATAACTCTATATAACCCTATATAAACCTTATATAACCCTATATAACCACTATATAACCCCTATATATAACCCTATATAATCCATATATAACCTTCTATAACCCCTATATAACCCCTATATAACTCCTATGTAGACCCCTTTATAATCCATATATAACCTTCTATAACCCCTATATAAACCCTTTATAACCCCTACATAACCCCTATATAATCATATACAGTATAACCCCTATATAGCCCTATACAGTATAACCCCAATATAATCCTATATAACCCCTATATAACCCTATACAGTATAACCCCTATATAATCCTATATAACCCCTATATAACCCTATATGACCCCTATATAACCCCATATAACCCCATATAAAACCCCTATATAACCCCTACATAACCTATATAGCCTGATCAAGGGAACATTTTTAAGCATCAAAGCAGGGGAAACTCCAGCACCCCTCCATCATCATGGCCGCCTTAGGGCAGAGCCACTAACAACAGCCAGGATTACACAGGCTAGATACCAGGACCTGCATCCCTAATGGAACCCTTTACAGTGCACTACTTTTGACCAGCACCCTATGGGACTCCCTATTGGCCCTGGTCGAAAAGTAGTGCACTGTGTAGGGAATAGGGTGCCATTTGGGACCTTGCTAATGTGAAATGGAACATACTAGGTGGCTGGAGATACTGGACAAGGCAGGGGACACACTAATGGAGACCAGAGAAACACACACACACACACACACACACACACACAGGCTTTTAAGACCCCTCTGCTTTGCATGATGCTGCTCAGAGAGCCCAGACACTGTTGACTGATGGAGAAGGAGGTCATTAGGAGTCCTGATGTTTTGTTCCAGCTTCTAATCATACAATAACACCCTCTCTCTCTTTTAACCCCCCCCCCCCGTTAAGTAAAACGATGGGGCGAAGTTGAGCTCACTGCTAAGCCCCATCCCAAATGGCACCCTATTCACTATGTAGTGGACTACTTTTGACCAGGGCCCCTAGAGTCTTTACACTTGATCTCAGCAAATAAAAAGGCAAGAAGGGATTGCTGCTAGATTCTCTAACTGTGAGGAGCCCAACCATCTGCAAAACATCCAAGAAAGAAAGAAAGAAAGAAAGAAAGAAAGAAAGAAAGAAAGAAAGAAAGAAAGAAAGAAAGAAAGAAAGAAAGAAAGAAAGAAAGAAAGAAAGAAAGAAAGAAAGAAAGAAAGAAAGAAAGAAAGAAAGAAAGAGAAAGGCACTGCCCAACTTTAGAGAGCATTCCAGGTCCTGCTTTAAATGACATTCATCTCATAAAGTCTTCATAAAGCCTTCATAAATCCTTCATACGCGCTACATAAATGTGTAACAAAGCATCTATAAACATATTTCATGCTTTATAAAGGGTTCATAAATGTGGCATAACTGTGTGACATAATCACCAATGTCAAATGTGACATCACCCACTATGTCGAATATGATATAAACACGTGCTTTATAAAGGGTGACACGTTGTGCTGAAGGATGACATACGCTCTAAAGTGATGTCATGTCAGTGATATTACACCTAATCTCTTTCTCAGACACTTCCACCCAAATGAAGGTCTGGTGGACCAACGCATCAAACTTGGCCTTCATTAGTTAGGGTTAGGTTTTAAATAAAATTTTAAGAAGATGAATTGTGGAAATGGGCAGGATTTAGCCTAAATTATTACTTTTTGACTGTGTTAAGTAGTGACGATGACAAATACTTTACTCAGTAAGGTCACTTGTAAGTCGCTCTGGATAAGAGCGTCTGCTAAATGACTTAAATGTAAATGTCACTCCTATAGAATTGATATCCCAGGGTTATATGTGCTGTGTGTGCAATAGCCTGGGGACAACGTTACACAAAGAAACACTTGATGAAAGCCCCCCAACCTGAAGAAATTGAAAGTGTCTTTCTTCTGGAACCAAGTTACATGTTCCTAAGTACATAAACATGCACACAACAAAAATGAGCAATACCGTGCGGTGCCGTGCCCAGTCAGGTCGTTCACACATTCACCCACTCCCCCGCTGAAAGATCAGCCACAAAATGATGGCACCATTGTAACAGGTTGTAATGAAGCCCTGGTCTCCAGCATGGGAACAGAAGAGGAATACCTGCTGCGGTAGTCTCTGGTTGGACTACTCCAAATCAACTTGGTTCTGACACACAGTACCAGTCAAAAGTTTGGACACACCTACTCATTCAAGAGGTTTTCTTTATGTTTAATATTTTCTACATTGTAGAATAATAGTGAAGACAAGAAAACTATGAAATAACACATATGGAATCATGTAGTAACCAAAAAAGTGTTAAACAAATCAAAATATATTTGAGATTTGAGATTCTTCAAATAGCCAACCTTTGCCTTAATGACAGCTTTGCACACTCGTGGGCATTCTCACAACCAGCTTTTCAAACAGTCTTGAAGGAGTTCCCACATATGCTGAGCACTTGTTGACTGCTTTTCCTTCACTCTGCCGTCCGACTCATCCCAAACCATCTCAATTGGGTTGAGGTCGGGGGATTGTGGATGCCAGGTCATCTGATGCAGCACTCCATCACTCTCCTTCTTGGTAAAATAGCCTTTATACAGCCTGGAGGTGTGTTGGGTAATTGTCCTGTTGAAAAACAAATGATAGTCCCACTAAGCTCAAATCAGATGGGATGGCGTATCGCTGCAGAATGCTGTGGTAGCCATGCTAATCTAGTGTGCCTTGAATTCTAAATAAATCACAGACAGTGTCAACAGCAAAGCACCCCCACACCATAACAGCTCCTCCTCCATGCTTTACGGTGGGAACTACACATGCGGAGATCATCCGTTCACCCACACGCATCTCACAAAAATCTCAAATTTTGACTCCACACCAAAGGACACATTTCCACCGGTCTAATGTCCATTGCTCATGTTTCTTGGCCCAAGCAGGTCTCTTCTTATTATTGGTGTCCTTTAGTAGTGGTTTCTTTGCAGCAATTCGACCATAAAGGCCCGATTCACATAGTCACCTCTGAACAGTTGATGTTGAGATGTGTCTGTGACTTGAACTCTGTGAAGCATTTTTTGGGCATCAATTTCTGAGGCTGGTAACTCTAATTAACTTATCCTCTGCAGCAGAGGTAACTCTGGGTCTTCCATTCCTGTGGCGGTCCTCATGAGAGCCAGTTTCATCATAGCGCTTTATGGTTTTTGCGACTGCACTTGAAAAAAGGTTTTGAACTTAAATGACTTAAAGTAATGCTGGACTTTGGTTTCTCTTTGCTTATTTGAGCTGTTTTTGCCATAATATGGACTTAGTCTTTTACCAAATAGGGCTATCTTCTGTATACCCCCCCTACCTTTGTCACAACACAACTGATTTGCTCAAACGCATTAAGAAGGAAAGAAATTCCACAAATTAACTTTTAAGAAGGCACACCTGTTAATTGAAAAACATTCCAGGTGACTACTTCATGAAGCTGCTTGAGAGAATGCCAAGAGTGTGCAAAGCTGTCATCAAGGCAAAGGGTGGCTATTTGAAGAAACTCAAATATAAAATATATTTTGATTTGTTTAACACTTTTTTGGTTACTACATTATTCCGTATGTGTTATTTCATAGTTTTGATGTCTTCACTATTATTCTACAATGTAAAAAATAGTAAAAATAAAGAAAAAACCTTGAATGAGTAGGTGTTCTCAAACTTTTGACTGGTAGTGTACACACACACACAAACACACACACACACACATACAAACGCAAGCTTTGCAGGTCCATCAACTCATTTAAATACCTCTCCCACCCTAGAGTAACCTGTGGATCATGAGAGAACCTTCATAAATCAGCAGAACGTTCATAACCTATTTTTTTGACACTTTATTTAGTGTCCTGTAATACTTAGTTTGAAGTGAGACACATTCGGTCATTCATAACACATCCATAAAGACTCTGTCACATGACGCTGTACTTAATTTAAACCCCTTTGGTTATTTATAACACACACATAAATACCTTATATCATATGACGCACTACTATAAAGTGAGACTTTTTGACTTTTGGTCATTCATAACACATCCAATGATGTTGGAAGTTTACATACACCTTAGCCAATTACATTTAAACTCAGTTTTTCACTATTCCTGACATTTAATCATAGTAAAAATTCCCTGTTTTAGGTCAGTTAGGATCACCACTTTATTTTAAGAATGTGAAATGTCAGAATAATAGTAGGGAGAATGATTTATTTCAGCTTTTATTTCTTTCATCACATTCCCAGTTGGTCTGACGTTTACATACACTCAATTAGTATTTGGTAGCATTGCCTTTAAACTGTTTAACTTGGGTCAAACGTTTTGGGTAGCCTTCCACAAGTTTCCACAATAAGTTGGGTGAATTTTGGCCCATTCCTCCTGACAGAGCTGGTGTAACTGAGTCAGGTTTGTAGGCCTCCTTGCTCGCACATGCTTTTCAGTTCTGCCCACACATTTTCTATAGGATTGAGGTCAGGGCTTTGTGATGGCCACTCCAATACCTTGACTTTGTTGTCTTTAAGCCATTTTGCCACAACTTTGGAAGTATGCTTGGGGTCATTGTCTATTTGGAAGACCCATTTGCGACCAAGCTTTAACTTCCTGACTGATGTCTTGAGACGTTGCTTCAATATATCCACATCATTTTCCTTCCTCATGATGCCATTTATTTTGTGAAGTGCACGAGTCCCATCTGCAGCAAAGCACCCCCACATCATGATGCTGCCACCCCCGTGCTTGTAGGGATGGTGCTCTTCGGCTTGCAAACCACCCCTTGTTTTTCCTCCAAACATAACGATGGTCATTATGGCCAAACAGTTATATTTTTGTTTCATCAGACCAGAGGACATTTCTCCAAAAAGTAAGATCTTTGTCCCCATGTGCAGTTGCAAACCGTAGTCTGGTGTTTTTATGGCGGTTTTGGAGCAGTGGCTTCTTCCTTGCTGAGCGGCCTTTTCAGTTATTGTCGATATAGGACTAGTTTTACTGTGGTTATAGATACTTTTGTACCTGTTTCCTCCAGCATCTTCACAAGGACCTTTGCTGTTGTTCTGGGATTGATTTGCACTTTTCGCACCAAAGTACGTTCATCTCTAGGAGACAGAACGCGTCTCCTTCCTGAGCGGTATGACGGCTGTATGGTCCCATGGTGTTAATACTTGCATACTATTGTTTGTACAGATGAACGTGGTACCTTCAGGCATTTGGAAATTGCTCCCAAGGATGAACCAGACTTGTGGAGGTCTACCAAATACATCCACAGGTACACCTCCAATTGACTCAAATGATGTCAATTTGCCTATCAGAAGCTTCTAAAGCCATGACATCATTTTTGGGAATTTTCCAAGCTGTTTAAAGGCACAGTCAACTTAGTGTATGTAAACTTCTGACCCCACTGGAATTGTGAAAGAGTGAATTATAAGCGAAATAATCTGTCTGTAAACAATTGTTGGAAAAATTGCTTGTGTCATGCACAAAGTAGATGTCCTAACCGACTTGCCAAAAACCATAGTTTGTTAACAAGAAATTTGTGGAGTGGTTGAAAAACAAGTTTTAATGACTCAAACCGAAGTGTATGTAAACATCCGACTTCAACTGTACATAAAGACTGAATGATAGAAACACAAACGTATTGTTAATTATCTCTAACAGCTGAAACAAATAAACATTAAAGACATGTTTAAACCATACATTTACTTTTATTTGTACATTTTTAAAACAATACAAATACTTGAAGCTTCAAAATGTCCAGCAATGCAATTACATTGAACAGGGCTGTGGATAGTGTAGCTTGGTCCCAGAGCTGTTGGACCAATGGTTCTTGCCTCTCTTCCTGAGGTACTGCATGTTGGTTCCAACCTTAAAGTAACAACAAAGAAAGTTAGCAGGTCTGTCAGGAAATGCCTTTGTCACACCATTTGGATAAGGGCATTTCTGTGCTGCGCCAGAAACTCTAAATGGGAAGATGGGAAACTCCATTCAATTCGTATTATTATAATCCTATTTAATTTACAACATATACATGACGTGACTATGAGACATGGCTTTATCTAGGGGGATTTTGTATTTAGCTGTGCCTGCTATCTAACTACATTTCGGCTAGCTAGCAATTGCTGTGAAGTCACCGAAATTATTTGTAATAATGATTGAGGTAGCTACAGTATTTAATCCAACAACACTTAACTACTACAAACGAATTGAAATTACAATGAATAATGTTTAACTTACTCTATTTTCGCAGTCCAGTGGCAGCACGTGGGGCATTTGATTTGTGAACTCATCACATGATCAGCGGCTCGTCAGCAACACTAAAAAAGTACTTCAGAGACAAGGGATTTAGGAAATTTTCAAATCAATGATGAGAGAATAGCCAAATGAACTGACAGCTGACACAGACATGTTGGCATAGCAGGAAGATCTGAACGCTGTGAACCAAAAAGTTGTAAGTTCAAATCTGAGGTGAGGACACATTGGATCATATTTACTGTATACATGCACAATGTAATCGTGTATGTCAAATGTTCAAGTTGAAAACTCTGTATGTTAAAAGCACTGTGTGTGAGTATCCCTTGACAACAGACAAAGAGCTGTGAATGGATCAGTGGTTCACCAATCAGGGCCTAGATGGGCTTGGCAACAGTGACATGTAATGACATAATGTTTTGGAGGGGGAGATTGTTTCTTTGGGACCATCAGGCAACGTCCTGACAACTGATACACATAAATGTTCTTGCAACATTCCCATGAAATGTGTCTAGAACATTAATTTCTTACATTCTGAGAAAATGGCAACCATGTTCTGTGTATGTTTGGTGGAAACGTTAATGGAATATTCTCCTAACCCTCAGAAAACTGGACACATAGATGTTCTTGCAACGTCCCATAAAATGCATCTAGAACATTAATGTTGTATATTCTGAGAACATTGGAACCACGTTATAGATAAGTTCTGCTTGACATTAAGGGAATGTTCTCCTAACTTTAACCACAAAACATGCTAAAAAGGTTCTCCGAAAGTTTTTGCTAACATAGATTGTTCCCCTAACTAACGGAAAACTGGACACTCAAACATTAGGGGAACATTATGGGTAACATTACAAAAATGTTCTCTCTCCCTAGAATTGTTAGCTGGGTGACACCACAGTCCACAGGTCCACAGTAATTGTGCTGTAGGTCTGTCCCTGTTTCAAATTGAGGTATTGGTGAAAAAAGTGACAGCTAGCGTATCTAGATTAGCATCGTTAATCTCCAAGAAAGCAAAATATACATTGAGATCCGCGGCCCTGATTAGCTGGTGGTCTGAAAACACACAGAGGATGTGTGAATTGGCTCGTTCACAGTAAATTGCTTTGACGTTTTCATTCCTGAATGGTGAACAGATCTAAGGAACAACATATTTTTTTTAACTGATTAAACGAGGGAGGTGGAGGAGTGCGAGGGATGGAGCGATTGAGATGAGAGGCATTAGTTAAGAAAACAGAGCTGTCGGCTGGGAGCGACAGCGCCTTGGCAGCCTTAGCTTATCAGGGTGTAGTGTGCTGGGTACCGTTGATTCACAGGAAATTACCGAGGCGTGCGTGCTGAAATAACCAGCCGATTGTTTATTTGTTCAGGCCACTGCCGCGAAGCCTTTATCTGCCTTACCACCGCCTCCCGAAGTCTCCCTACTCTGAATGAACGTGCTGGAACTCTCCAACACACACACACACACACACTCTGTGTGGAAACTAAATGGTGATCGCTGAGTTACCAAGAAATGGAGTACGTACAGGCATTAAAGTATTTTCTCCCTAGTCACCGACATCGCCCAGGCTCACTTTGGTTACGTTCAGCATCTGGTGGGAATGGCTTGACTTGCGTGGGTAACTCAAGCCCTCGTATGACAGCCTAAACATCTGTCAGACCTTGTCGGTTTCTAATGGTCCTGAATGGAGGTCCATAGTGGAAAATTAGACCGTGGAAAGACTCATGAAACACAGTCAAGCCCTCAGGGGAATCTGATTGGCTGAACTGGTTGATCTCTTGATCCTGTCCACGACAGCTTTTAGAGTGACAGTATGACGGTATGAATATTATGGGTGGTTAACGTACATTAACTAATCAGTGATGTATTACAGAGATAGACAGCAATCACAAAGGGAATTTATTAGAATAGAATATAATCTATTATAATCTAGAATCTAGATGAGCTGTAAATTAAACACTGATATCAAGTAAAGGTAGTAAGCCGTGATGAGACCATGAAATGGCCAACAGCATGACAGAAGCCTGGTCAATTCATTTGCTGCTGTGCTCCCCTGGCTGATTCACTTCCACGGCTGTATAAATGACCCACGGCCACAGCGGGACAGCGGATTACATGCTCAATGTCCCGGTCGAAATATTGTTACCACGCCATGGAAGAAACAGCAGATACACAGCTGCTACCAGCAGGACATGGAAGCGAGTTTGTGTGAAACAGCCAAAAACAATGCAAGTTGATAATATACTTTTATAAGCAGAATCAGTATTGTCCAAACGTAAACACGTTTTTATAGGGTCATATGGTATCATTTTTGCAACTCCTGGTGTTTTTCCACATGCCCATTCTGAGTGGAGGTTTTGAATGATAGGAGAAATAATAAGACTTCCTGATTGAGTCCCTGTCTTAACCGTTGGCCAGGGTAAAGAGTTCCTGATTGAGTCCCTGTCTTAACCGTTGGCCAAGGTAAAGACTTCCTGATTGAGTCCCTGTCTTAACCGTTGGCCAGGGTAAAGAGTTCCTGATTGAGTCCCTGTCTTAACCGTTGGCCAGGGTCAGCTACTGTACCAGATGTGAACTTGAGCTTTGCATGTGTAGCATAGTGGCACAGTCTTCATTTAGATTTCCATTGTGACTGAGTCTGTCATTAGACCATATTAGAACAACGGTCAGTATGAGCTGTGCCACGCCAAAACAGGTCCCCAGTGGATCTAAACAAAACAGTTCCACATCGCAGGAACGTACACAGACACACACACATACAATGTTGAGAGTTTTTTCCCAGCCAGTCCGACACAGTCACACACAAACCAAACCCCAAATCACTAGCAGACATTGTTATAGCCATGAATGCCTCTCTATATACTATGGCTTCACTCCCGTGCACATTAAGAGGAAAGAAAATGTGTTGGCTTACTATAGATGACAAGTGAAGAAACAGGCTACAGCTTGACTTTAGCCTTTAGCGTGAACTTAGCACAGTTCCCCAGGAAACATAAATAAGTCGCCATTCCATCGCTGACTCTGAACGCGTGCTGAGTGAGCTAAAGTAAACAAAGACTGATGGTCATAAACGCTAGCTTGCGCAGTGGCTGACTGCGTTTACGTATCGGGGTGCATAGGACATCAAGCTGGTGCGGAGGTGTTTATAGTTGTTGAGCCATTGAAAGGCGTGCTTGATGACAGAAGGCACTTGAAAGCTGTAGCGTGACTTGTGTGTTTAGAGTTCGCGACCTTGGCGTTGACGGATTTGTTGAATTTATTTAATCAGTTCCTCTGGTCAATTATCTTATCCCCTAAGGGCATGCCTTACCCCCTAACTCTCTCCACCCCCAACATACGCTCATATCTGTAAAATCACCTCAGTGCTTTAATGCAGCTGCAGCACTTTCCAGCACGGGCCTGCCCCATCACTCCATCTCCCCCAGAGAGATCGCTCCATCTCCCCCAGAGAGATCGCTCCATCTCCCCCAGAGAGATCGCTCCATCTCCCCCAGAGAGATCACTCCATCTCCCCCAGAGAGATCACTCCATCTCCCCCAGAGAGATCGCTCCAGATTCAAGTCGAAAAGTGTCGTTTTTGCAGGTCCCCCAGGACGACAGGAGACGCCTTCAAAAGCGTCCACTAGGGGCAAAACAATATTTTTTTTAAACAAGCTCCCGGTGCTGGGATTGAACCCATAGTCTATGGTGGGAGCTCACTGCTTAGACCACTCCACAATGAGTACGCAAGGCAGGTCTTAATTAATGGCAGTTTTTCTGTTTTACCCTATCCCAAACCTCAATCCTTAACTTAACCAATCGGAATTAATGCTTGAAGTTAATTGCCCTTATCCCAAACCTTAATCCTTAATTTAACCAATCGGAATTAATGCCTGAAGTTAATTAGCCCTATCCCAAACCTTAATCCTTAACTTAACCAATCGGAATTAATGCTTGAAGTTAATTAACCTTATCCCAAACCTTAATCCTTAATTTAACCAATCGGAATTAATGCCTGAAGTTAATCCTTAATTTAACCAATCGGAATTAATGCTTGAAGTTAATTAACCTTATCCCAAACCTTAAACCTTAATTTAACCAATCGGAATGAATGCCTGAATTGTTAACCCAATCGGAATGAATGCTTGAATTTTTAACACAATCGGAATGAATGCCTGAATTGTTAACCCAATCGGAATGAATGCCTGAATTGTTAACCCAATCGGAATGAATGCCTGAATTGTTAACCCAATCGGAATTAATGCCTGAATTGTTAACCCAATCGGAATTAATACCTGAATTGTTAACCCAATCGGAATGAATGCCTGAATTGTTAACCCAATCGGAATGAATGCCTGAATTGTTAACCCAATCGGAATGAATGCCTGAATTGTTAACCTAATCAGAATGAATGCCTGAATTGTTAACCCAATCGGAATGAATGCCTGAATTGTTAACCCAATCGGAATGAATGCCTGAATTGTTAACCCAATCGGAATGAATGCCTGAATTGTTAACCCAATCGGAATGAATGCCTGAATTGTTAAACCAATCGGAATGAATGCCTGAATTGTTAACTCAATCGGAATGAATGCCTGAATTGTTAACCCAATCGGAATGAATGCCTGAATTGTTAACCTAATCGGAATGAATGCCTGAATTGTTAACTCAATCGGAATGAATGCCTGAATTGTTAAACCAATCGGAATGAATGCCTAAACTAAACCAAATAGTTGTTTCTGTGTGCCTGATATGCATAAAACGTCTGAAGCTGTGTGTCTAATTACAGGACGTCGCCACTAGGGGCAACGGTGAGTGCTATTACCATCAAAGTATGCTTGGGTATTGCGAGGGTTTTGTGGACGGGGATGGCGGATGGGTGTAATCCGCAAGCTCCGTGGGTCTGGTTTTCAATCCCGGTGATAGGCACTCATTTTTGCAACTTCAAAATCTGACGTTTCATCCCAAACACATTGAAATGTGACGTTTGGAGACATCTAACGTGCAAACCTCACCGGCCAAGTTGGGTGCACGAGTGTTGCAAAATAAATGTACAGTCAAAAGTTTTGAGAATGACACAAGTATTGGTCTTCACAAAGTTCGCTGCTTCAGTGTTATGAGATATTTTTGTCAGATGTTACTATGGTATACTGAAGTATAATTACAAGCATTCCATGAGTGTCAAAGGCTTTTATTGACAATTACATTATGTTTATGCAAAGAGTCAATATTTTTAGTGTTGACCCTTCTTTTCAAGACCTCTGCAATCCGCCCTGGCATGCTGTCAATTAACTTCTGGGTCACATCCTGACTGACAGCAGCCCATTCTTGCATAATCAATGCTTGAAGTTTGTCAGAATTTGTGGATCGACCACAAGTTCTCAATGGGATTAAGGTCTGCGGAGTTTCCTGGCCATGGACCCAAAATGTTGATGTTTTGTTCCCCGAGCCACTTAGTTATCACTTTTGCCTTATGGCAAGGTGCTCCATCATGCTGGAAAAGGCATTGGTCGTCACCAAACTGTTATTGGATGGTTGGGAGAAGTTGCTCTCGGAGGATGTGTTGGTACCATTCTTTATTCATGGCTGTGTTCTTAGGCAGAATTGTAAGTGAGCCCACTCCGTTGGCTGAGAAGCAACACATGAATGGTCTCAGGATGCTTTACTGTTGGCATGACACAGGACTGATGGTAGCGCTCACCTTGTCTTCTCCGGACAAGGTGTTTTCCGGATGCCCCAAACAATCGGAAAGGGGATTCATCAGAGAAAATGACTTTACCCCAGTCCTCAGCAGTCCAATCCCTGTACCTTTTGCAGAATATCAGTCTGTCCCTGATGTTTTTCCTCCAAAGCCCAGTCGTGCTTTCAACAAGCTGTTGAAGGTTAACATGGTTAGGGCATCTGAAACACTAGAGTAAGGGGCATGTTGGTGCATGTCCCGTACTCTAGGTAGTTTCTTGTAGTCAAATTATCAAAATCGCCCTATAGTGGCCTCGTGTGTGGAATGTTAATATTTTTTATAATTTCATAACTAATAAACATTATTTCAAAAAAACCTGCCTAAAATCCTGTGTTTCCATGTCAAACGGTTTTGTTATATTTCAGTCTTCTGTGATGTACAGTACATTCACATTTACATTTACGTCATTTAGCAGACGCTCTTATCCAGAGCGACTTACAAATAGGTGCATTCACCTTATAGCCAGTGGGAGAACCACTTTACAATGTATTTTATTTAATTTTTTTAGCAGTAGCAGTCAAAAGTTTGGACACACCTACTCATTCAAGGGGTTTTCTTTATGTTTAATATTTTCTACATTGTAGAATAATAGTGAAGACAAGAAAACTATGAAATAACACATATGGAATCATGTAGTAACCCAAAAAGTGTTAAACAAATCAAAATATATTTTATATTTGAGATTCTTCAAATAGCCACCCTTTGCCTTGATGACAGCTTTGCACAATCTTGGCATTTTCTCAACCAGCTTCACCTGGAATGCTTTTCCAACAGTCTTGAAGGAGTTCAAAAATATGCTGAGCACTTCTTGGATGCTTTTCCTTCACTCTGCCGTCTGACTCATCCCAAACCATATCAATTGTGTTGAGGTCGGGGGATTGTGGAGGCCAGGTCATCTGATGCAGCACTCCATCACTCTCCTTGTTGGTAAAATAGCCCTTACACAGCCTGGAAGTGTGTTGGGTCATTGTCCTGTTGAAAAACAAATGATAGTCGCACTAAGCCCAAACCAGATGGGATGGCGTATCGCTGCAGAATGCTGTGATAGCCATGCTGGTTAAGTGTGCCTTGAATTCTAAATAAATCACAGACAGTGTCACCAGCAAAGCACCCCCACACCATAACACCTCCTCCTCCATGCTTTACGGTGGGAACTACACATGCGGAGATCATTCATTCAACCACACCGCGTCTCACAAAGAAATGGCGGTTGGAACCAGAAATCTCAAATGTGGACTCCAGACCAAAAGGACAGATTTCCACCGGTCTAATGTCCATTGCTCGTGTTTCTTGGCCCAAGCAGGACTCTTCTTCTTATTGGTGTCCTTTAGTAGTGGTTTCTTTGCAGCAATTCAACCATGAAGGCCTGATTCACACAGTCCCCTTTGAACAGTTGATGTTGAGATATGTCTGTGACTTGAACTCTGTGAAGCATTTATTTGGGCAGCATTTTCTGAGGCTGTTAACTCTAATGAACTTATCCTCTGCAGCAGAGGTAACTCTGGGTCTTCCATTCCTGTGGCGGTCCTCATTAGAGCTAGTTTCATCATAGCGCTTGATGGTTTTTGCGACTGCACTTGAACTTTCAAAGTTCTTGAAATGCGTTTGAGCCAATCGGTTGTGTTGTGACAAGGTAGGGGGGAGTATACAGAAGATAGCCATATTTGGTAAAAGACCAAGTCCATATTATGGCAAGAACAGCTCAAATAAGCAAAGAGAAACGACAGTCCATCATTGCTTTAAGTCATGAATGTCAGTCAATACGGAACATTTCAAGAACTTTGAATGTTTCTTCAAGTGCAGTCGCAAAAACCATCAGACTGTTGGAAATGTAAAATATGTGAAGACCTTTACAGAAGGAATCAAATGTTTGAATACTGTACGTACAGTTTGGTATGTTCTTTAAGTATGCTCTGAAATCGAAGTAGATAGCCAGAGCAAATTTACCAGCTACGTCTATCGACAGTTGTCGCAGTGACATCATGAACATTCTATTGAAATGGTTACTTGCATAGTGGAGTCTTTTGTTTAGACATCTAGCTGGCTAGCTAAACAATGAACCATAATCCCAACTCATAACGTTACTACCCTGCATGAATCTGCAGGTAGCTAACCAACCAGGATCAATGTTAGCTAGCTAACATTAGGCTATAACTAGCAATGCAAATGGCTCTGAGATACGAATAATATTACTACACAGATCATACACATAATGTTAGCTAGCGAGCCAGCTAGCTAACGTTAGCTAGCTAGCTAACAGTACACTTTAACTCTCTTTTCGACTCTGTCTGCATATTCGCAATCAAACGGCAGAATTTTCTCCATCTCCTTAGCTATCATACACCTAATTCCACTGATTTCAAAATTCAGTCCTCCAGAAAGTGGAAAGCAACACTTATGCAGTTCTACTACGTGATACTACGTATCTTTAAAAAAATAATCACATACTGACCAGCTCATGTTATAGACAGAAGCATGCTACATTGCAGACCAATCCGAACTCCTCTCTCGGCATGTCCAGCCCACTCATTATCTCAGGCAATCATGGCTAGCGGGAATGTTGCTGTCTTTTTCCGTGGCTAAACCAACTAGGCTCGTAATTTAACAATTGTATTCATATTTACAGATGGCATACACGTTTGTTATTAAAGCACATGAACGTTCACATGTTCCAGAAGGCATTTCTGCCAAAAAATGCATTAAAAAAAAGTTCAAATGACTCTCCCGTGAAGTGGTGACGCGCGACATACGCCTAGTTTCCTGAAACGAGTCCCACTTTATATACATAACAGAACAATGAAATATAACAAAACCGTTTCACATAGAAACACAGGATTTTTAAAATATATTTTTAATAATGTTTATTAATTATGAAATTATGAAAAATATTAATAACATTCCACCCATACGGCCACTAAAGGGCGATTTGGTCATGTGACTAAAGGAAAGGGCTAACCCCTTATTTTTGTTGGCACCAAACTACCTCCATACTTCCATTCATTTGTATGGCTTACCTTCACCACCGTGTTCGTGAGTCTCTTCTTTCCAGAGAGTGGCCAAACCGTTTCGGATGCTACAGACATTTTTTGGGATGTCTCATGGTCTGACAAACTCCTCTGTTGCTCGGCCACCTTCCACCGCAGATGCGGAAGGCCAACATTGGCGAAAAATTGAAAAAAAGGGTCTGATCCTTAAGAGGGTAAGAAGCTCTTTATACATTTCACATTTACATTTTAGTCATTTACCAGACGCTCTTATCCAGAGCGCTTACAGTTAGTGAGTGCATGCATTTTCCATTAGTGTAGTGCACTGGACAGGCTGCAACTTTTTTTTGTTTAAAATCATCTTTATAAACGTTTTTTTTTTTTTTTTAATTTTACAAACATCCAGGCTCTGTCGTAGCCGGCCGCGACAGGGAGACCCATGGGGCGGCGCACAATCGGCCCAGCGTCGTCCAGGGTAGGGGAGGGAATGGCCGGCAGGGACAAGCCAGATTGGCCCTGCTTCTCTGAATAATGAAACGCTTTGATCATGTTCATCTGACTGTAATCCCACATCCCCCTCCTCAACCCTCATCTCCTCCCCAGGCCACTCTCCTCCCCAGGCCACTCTCCTCCCCAGGCCACTCTCCTCCTTAGGTCATCTAACCGAGCATACACTCTCCCAGATGGATTACTCTCTGATAATCCCAGTCTCTCCCCGTGCCTGCCTGTGTATGCCTGCTGTGTGCAGATTACCTCACTGTAACAATGAGGAACCTGGCCTGCAGTGGAGGTGTTTTGACTGGAGCCATGGCTTGGGGCACAGGGTTCCATAGGGATATCACATTGATTGAATCATGAGGTTCACTGCAATTCAACTGGATTACTGAAGAGCGATGGGGATAACCCCAGTGGTGATCAGTTGGTAAATATATAGCTAGTGCACCCATACAAAGTACATATAATTGGGTAGTGGAAAGGGAAAACTGCCTTTACTTTGACACACACACACACACACACACACACACACAAACCGAAAAACATTAGGTGGTGACACTTGTTTCACAGGGGAAACCCATGACTAAACACACTTGTTTCACAGGGGAAACCCATGACTAAACACACTTGTTTCACAGGGGAAACCCATGACTAAACACACTTGTTTCACAGGGGTAACCCATGACTAAACACACTTGTTTAACAGGGGAAACCCATGACTAAACACACTTGCTTCTCATCATATTCATCATTCAAAATTTCACGTGTTGACTTCTCAAACCAAAAACGCTTCCAGTGAACCTTTGCTTGCAATATCTGTAATGGCTGTCTAAACTCTACACCAGGAGCCTAAACATGTCTGCCAAGTTGCAACTCTCCCATGCAGGAATAAATTAGAACAATGTGTATCTCGGTTTGATATCAATATGGGTTTATCTGAGCCAGTAAAGAACACACAAACACACACACACACACACACACACACACACACACACACACACACACACACACACACACACAAAAGGAAAGGATACAACTCTATCTAAGAACAAAATGACATAGTGACATACAGTGGGGAGAACAAGTATTTGATACACTGCCGATTTTGCAGGTTTTCCTACTTACAGAGCATGTAGAGGTCTGTAATTTTTATCATAGGTACACTTCAACTGTGAGAGATGGAATCTAAAACAAAAATCCAGAAAATCACATTGTATGATTTTTAAGTAATTAATTAGCAGTATCAAATACTTGTTCTCCCCACTGTAGCAACAATAACAGCCTAGGGACAAAAATGTAATCTTAAAAAGGTGGAAAAACCGAGTCAGGAGCCAATTTTCATGTGAATATAAAGACATCTTTATTAAAAAATATATGCAAATGTTTCCACCAGAGATGTGTTTCCATCAAATGGACTTGTTGTAGATAAAAGCCTGTACTGCACTTAAGAATACCCTTTGTGGTTAAATTCCCATGTACCAAAAAAATAAAAATAAAAAAGTTAGATGGGTTTCCATCACATTTTCAACTCTACTGATGGTTTTCTCACAAATGTTTTTTTTGCGTTACACAGTATAGCGAGTGTGCCCACTCTGGTTTTGGCACGGGCGCTCTAGCCAACAGTGTGCAGATACAGCGGGTATAGCCTACATAATGAGATTATTATTATGGACAAAAAAGCCATAATATTATTGTCTAATGGCAGCCAAGCCATCGATGATCATGTCACCAGAATAAGACCCTCAATATTTATTGGAAAGGAGCATCAAGCTCATCACCGTGCACTTTCACCACCCTGTGAAGTTCATCATAACTTCTGTCGTCTGTAGCCTGATAACCTGCATGGTTTACCGACGAGTCTTAGTGGTGGGACGAAACAACATGTCATCACGTGACTCCAAGTTTACTTCGATATGATGGTTGTTATATCAATATTTGTGCATAAAAGCGTTTCCACTGACATTTCTCGCATTATACATTTTACAGACACAAAACGATCCCACCTTGTCTAGCGTATTTTGTTTTTGTTGACATTTGGAAAGTTTACAGAAAAAAATGTATGTTTCCATCAAACCTGTCATGACATCTTATATCCAACATTTACTGGTTTACTGTCATAAAAAGGTTGGATGAAAACTGGTTTCAGTCACACCTACTTCTCCCCAATTCCCCCCTCCAATCGTGCGTGCGTTCGTGTGTTTATAGAGCGGAGCTGGGACAGCCGGGCTGGCTGGCTTTGGTCAAGGTTTGTTTGCACTGCGGTGCCCTCATCAAAACCCAGCTCTTATTGGTTACAGACGGAGACAGATGTAATGTAATTGAACTAGGTTCTACATCCCAAATGGCACCCTATTCCCTATATAGTGCACTACTGTTGACCAGGGTACATAGTGCCCTATATAGTGAATAGGGTGCCATTTGGGACGCAGTCATAGTTCAATCTCCCTCCAAGCGGATACAGCTGCCCTGCCTGGCCCAGCATACCTACACAATCTGTCAGCCTCAGTTACACACCAACCCTGTAAACACTTTTATTTTTATTTTATTACAGCGAACGAACGTGTGCTTTCTATCTATTCATACACTCCTGCAAACACAACACCTCCGTCCGTCGGTAAGGAAAGCACCTGAGAAAGACCAGAGTGAAAATGGAGGTAGAGTTTCGATCGCATACTGTTTGGAAACGATATTCAGCTCTGATGTTTTGAGTGTTTCTCGTTTACTGAGGTCATGACCTGAAGGAAACCACAGATGAGCTACTGCTGGTCTGTTCCAGAAAGAATTCTTGAAAAGAAAGTAAAAGTCAGTCCGCTAACTGTTTCTGCTCCCAAACGTGATCTTTCTGCAGTGAGCTGGATACAACAAGCTATATGAGTGTCTTCTCCTCCTCGGGTCAGTGGAACAGGAAGTCACCTTGTTTCAGCGGAACAGGAAGTGTTCACCTTGTTTCAGTTTGATTGGATGAGAGCATAATACAACTGACAAGACGCACTCATGTTTTTGTGAAGGACTGTTTGCTGCTCCCAAGATCTTTCTGATTGATACAACATTTCTTCTCTAACTTCCTCTTTCTATTCAAATTAATATGAAGTCTCCTGCACGCCCACAAGACGGATTTAGCCCGCTGAGCTGAAATGTTTCAGTTGAGATGTGCTGTACATATGACATGGAATTTATGTAAGGCAGAACAGATACAGTTCATTCAGAAAGTATTCACACCCTTTAACCTTTTTTTTATTTTTTTTATTTTATTTTTGTTGAATGACAACCTCATCTCTGTACCCCACACATACAATTATCTGTAAGGTCCTTTAGTCAAGCAGCGAACTTGAAACACAGACTCAACCACAAAGACCAGGGAGGTTTTCCAATGCCTCGCAAAGAAGGGCACCGATAGGTAAAAAAAAAAGCAGACAATGACTATCCCTTTGACCATGGTGAAGTTATTAATTACACTTTGGATGGTGTATCAATACACCCAGTCACTACAAAGATACAAGCGTCCTTCCTAACTCAGTTGCCGGAGAGGAAGGAAACCGTTCAGGGATTTCACCATGAGGCCATTGGTGACTTTAAAATAGTGATAGGAGAAAACTGAGGATGGATCAACAACATTGTAGTTACGCCACAATACTAACCTAAATGACAGAGTGAAAAGAAGGAAGCCTGTACATAATACAAATATTCCAAAACATGCTTCCTGTTTGCAACAAGGAACTAAAGTAAAACTGCAATAAACACATCACTGAGTACCACTAGGGAGTTTTTTTTGGGATAAAAAGAGAATGTATAGAGCTAAGCACAGGCAAAATCCTAGAGGAAAACTTGGTCAGTCTGCTTTCCAACAGACACTGGGAGACAAATCTGTCTTTCAGTAGGACAATAACCTAAAACACAAGGCCAAATATACACTGGAGTTGCTTACCAAGACAACATTGAATGTTCCTGAGTGGCCTAGTTACAGTTTTGACTTAAATCGTCTTAAAAATCTATGGCAAGACTTGAAAATGGCTGTCTAGCAATGATCAACAACCAACTTGACAAAGCGTGAAGAAGAATTTTTAAATATTGTACATTCCAGGTGTGCAAAAGCTCTTAGAGACTTACCCAGAAAGACTCACAGCTGTAATCGCTGCCAAAGGTGATTATAACATGTATTGACTCAGGGGTGTGAATACTTATGTAAATTAGATATTTCTGTATTTCATTTTCTAATACATTTGCAAAATGTCTAAAAACATGTTTTCACTTTGTCCTTATGGGGTACTGTGTGTAAATGGGTGAGATATATATATTTTTTAATCCATTTTGAATTCAGGCTGTAAAACAAAATGTGGAATACGTCTAGGGTATATGAATACTTTCTGAAGGCACTGTATATCATAAACTCAGCACGGGTCCTCCTCTGGTACTGTAAATACCACAGGTCCTCCTCTGGTACTTTAAATACCACAGGTCCTCCTCTGGTACTGTAAACACCACAGGTCCTCCTCTGGTACTGTAAACACCACAGGTCCTCCTCTGGTACTGTAAATACCACAGGTCCTCCTCTGGTACTGTAAACACCATAGGTCCTCCTCTGGTACTGTAAATACCACAGGTCCTCCTCTGGTACTGTAAATACCACAGGTCCTCCTCTGGTACTGTAAACACCACAGGTCCTCCTCTGGTACTGTAAATACCACAGGTCCTCCTCTGGTACTGTAAACACCACAGGTCCTCCTCTGGTACTGTAAACACCACAGGTCCTCCTCTGGTACTGTAAATACCACAGGTCCTCCTCTGGTACTGTAAATACCACAGGTCCTCCTCTGGTACTGTAAACACCACAGGTCCTCCTATGGTACTGTAAACACCACAGGTCCTCCTCTGGTACTGTAAATACCACAGGTCCTCCTCTGGTACTGTAAATACCATAGGTCCTCCTCTGGTACTGTAAACACCACAGGTCCTCCTCTGGTACTGTAAACACCACATGTCCTCCTCTGGTACTGTAAATACCACAGGTCCTCCTCTGGTACTGTAAATACCACAGGTCCTCCTCTGGTACTGTAAATACCACAGGTCCTCCTCTGATACTGTAAACACCACAGGTCCTCCTCTGGTACTGTAAACACCACAGGTCCTCCTCTGGTACTGTAAATACCACAGGTCCTCCTCTGGTACTGTAAATACCACAGGTCCTCCTCTGGTACTGTAAACACCACAGGTCCTCCTCTGGTACTGTAAACACCACAGGTCCTCCTCTGGTACTGTAAACACCACAGGTCCTCCTCTGGTACTGTAAATACCACAGGTCCTCCTCTGGTACTGTAAATACCACAGGTCCTCCTCTGGTACTGTAAACACCACAGGTCCTCCTCTGGTATTGTAAACACCACAGGTGGAATACCTCTGTCATGTAGAGTGCATCGTTACACAGCTAATGCATCCCTATGGGCTAATAAATACTGTTTTAGTGGATTTACTGCAGAGGTCATGCATTGTGGAGTAAGCTCAACCACCTCCTGAGACTTATACGGCAAATACAGTAGGGTTGCATGATCCAATGTTCCCTCTAAGCTGTGCGCGTGCACACACGCTGCAGCGCCGAGACTGCTACACATCTCTCTGGGACTGCCACACAGCTCCCTGGGACTGCCACACAGCTCCCTGGGACTGCCACACAGCTCCCTGGGACTGCCACACAGCTCTCTGGGACTGCTACACATCTCCCTGGGACTGCCACACAGCTCCCTGGGACTGCCACACAGCTCCCTAGGACTGCCACACAGCTCCCTGGGACTGCCACACAGCTCCCTGGGACTGCCACACAGCTCCCTAGGACTGCCACACAGCTCTCTGGGACTGCCACACAGCTCCCTAGGACTGCCACACAGCTCCCTGGGACTGCCACACAGCTCCCTGGGACTGCCATGCAGAAATATCAGCCCACAGAGAGAAGCACGAGATTGAGCTTCACTCAACTTTCTAGAGCAGTCGTTCGTGATCTCCAAGGCATTCCTAGTCGATCGCCAAATATTTCCATGTGTTCCTATTGTTTTATTAGTCTCTGGCTTTTGGCGGTAGGTGCACCCGATTCAGCTGCCCTGCGTGCCGGGTAGGCGTACTGTTGCCATTTTGAACCATTTAATGTGTCTGAAGGTACAAACGCAAATCAAGTGCACTATAGGCCCACCGCTGACCAATCGGATGGCTCAGATGACCGTGTCTGCAGTAACGTAGCAGGCATCAGAAATCTACAGCAAAATTGATACTGTGAGATTTCAAAACGTTTAAAACCACGACTAGAGCGAGACTGTCAATGAATAGAACAAAGAGCTTCTGTTTTTATGAGTGAATTCATGTTTAAGTTCTTACTCAGCACTGTCAACACTTTGTTTTCAACACTTTTTTAAGCCATAAAATGCCCGTTCTTCCTATTTCCACTCAGCGCTACAACAAGCACTGCAGCAGTAATGAATGAGTAGGAAAGTGAATCTATATGCTTGCGTTGTTGTTATTATTATTAGCGGCTTGGGTCTTTTTTTATTATCGAGGTATATTTCACTTTCTCCGTTCATAGGAGTAACAACATGAATTTATGCATGAGGCAGAAATAATACGGTGCGACTCGAGTTTCGCCATCAGCTGGAAGACGGTGTCCCTTTTCGGTCAGTGTCAGCGGAGGAAAGGGAGAGCGGAGGGCTGCAGAGAGGCGGACCCTCAGTCTGCCGCTCTCTCCCTCCGCTGAGACTGACCATCAGATGCAGGCACCATCAGCCCAGTAAAATAAAAAGCAAATGATTTAAATATATGCTCACTCAGCTGTGCCTCACAAGTAATACAACAACTGATCTATTACCGGTGTGATCATATAGCCTACCTCAAATTTTTAAATATAATGTTAAAAAAATGGCCTGAACAACAAGGCATTGGCAGGGCAATTCAAGCAAAGCCAATATGCGGTGATAATGTATTGGACCTATAAGCCTACTGCACAAACCTCATTGCTACAGTACTGTTTTTAATTGGTTAACGTTGCATAGGCTTACGTTTAAGTCATGTTTAAAAATAATAATAATATGAGCGGTAGATCTCGGCTTGCATTTTGACTCGAAGTGATCTCGACTCAGAAAAAAGGTTGGTGACCACTGTTCTAGAGTTCTCCGTGTTTACACTATCAACGTATCCCTTTACTGTGGCAACTGTGATCGAATCAACGCAATATTAGCCACTTTCAATGCAACACACCGAAACAACAAACTATTTTGTTGTAGGCAGAACGCATCAGAGTAGGATTCTATTGCATTGACACGCACTACTCAGCCCGTACTCTACACAGACCGGTGAGGCATAAACTATCAGAGCTGCAGTAGGTCTACAGTGGGGGAAAAAAAGTATTTAGTCAGCCACCAATTGTGCAAGTTCTCCCACTTAAAAAGATGAGAGAGGCCTGTAATTTTCATCATAGTGTACACGTCAACTATGACAGACAAAATGAGGAAAAAAAATCCTGAAAATCACATTGTAGGAATTTTTTATGAATTTATTTGCAAATTATGGTGGAAAATAAGTATTTGGTCAATAACAAAAGTTTCTCAATACTTTGTTATATACCCTTTGTTGGCAATGACACAGGTCAAACGTTTTCTGTAAGTCTTCACAAGGTTTTCACACACTGTTGCTGGTATTTTGGCCCATTCCTCCATGCAGATCTCCTCTAGAGCAGTGATGTTTTGGGACTGTCGCTGGGCAACACGGACTTTCAACTCCCTCCAAAGATTTTCTATGGGGTTGAGATCTGGAGACTGGCTAGGCCACTCCAGGACCTTGAAATGCTTCTTACGAAGCCACTCCTTCGTTGCCCGGGCGGTGTGTTTGGGATCATTGTCATGCTGAAAGACCAAGCCACGTTTCATCTTCAATGCCCTTGCTGATGGAAGGAGGTTTTCACTCAAAATCTCACGATACATGGCCCCATTCATTCTTTCCTTTACACGGATCAGTCGTCCTGGTCGCTTTGCAGAAAAACAGCCCCAAAGCATGATGTTTCCACCCCCATGCTTCACAGTAGGTATGGTATTCTTTGGATGCAACTCAGGATTCTTTGTCCTCCAAACACGACGAGTTGAGTTTTTACCAAAAAGTTCTATTTTGGTTTCATCTGACCATATGACATTCTCCCAATCCTCTTCTGGATCATCCAAATGCACTCTAGCACACTTCAGACGGGCCTGGACATGTACTGGCTTAAGCAGGGGGACACGTCTTGCACTGCAGGATTTGAGTCCCTGGCGGCGTAGTGTGTTACTGATGGTAGGCTTTGTTACTTTGGTCCCAGCTCTCTGCAGGTCATTCACTAGGTCCCCCCGTGTGGTTCTGGCATTTTTGCTCACCGTTCTTGTGATCATTTTGACCCCACGGGGTGAGATCTTGCGTGGAGCCCCAGATCGAGGGAGATTATCAGTGGTCTTGTATGTCTTCCATTTCCTAATAATTGCTCCCACAGTTGATTTCTTCAAACCAAGCTGCTTACCTATTGCAGATTCAGTCTTCCCAGCCTGGTGCAGGTCTACAATTATGTTTCTGGTGTCCTTTGACAGCTCTTTGGTCTTGGCCATAGTGGAGTTTGGAGTGTGACTGTTTGAGGTTGTGGACAGGTGTCTTTTATACTGATAACAAGTTCAAACAGGTGCCATTAATACAGGTAACGAGTGGAGGACAGAGGAGCCTCTTAAAGAAGAAGTTACAGGTCTGTGAGAGCCAGAAATCTTGCTTGTTTGTAGATGACCAAATACTTATTTTCCACCATAATTTGCAAATAAATTAATAAAAAATCCTACAATGTGATTTTCTGGATTTTTTTTTCTCAATTTGTCTGTCATAGTTGACGTGTACCTATGATGAAAATGACAGGCCTCTCTCATCTTTTTAAGTGGGAGAACTTGCACAATTGGTGGCTGACTAAATATTTTTTTCCCCCCACTGTATATGCAAATATATGATTACCATATGCATCTGTGCCATTCACTTTGAACTGGACTGTGTTTACAGCATGAACGGTTCTGAGTAGATGTGCTTGTTTTGAGATCAAAGCGAGAGATGTATGTAGCCACCTGTGCACATTTTGTTCATATCCTTTTCTAGTTAGTGAGTTATTAGCCCAGTTATAGATCATTTGTAGTCAGCAATAGGGGAGTGATTGCTTCCTACAAGAGCACAAAACATGTACATTTCTAGACATCTTTGAAAAGCGAGTCAGGTAAAGGCAGAGGGTAGCATAATTTGTCTGATTCTCTGTAATAATGGTATGGGAATAATAATGCATTTTATTTTTTAAAGTGATTTCTCGCATCACACAACACAACATTTTCAGTAACCTCCTTGTCTGATCGACAAGTGGATAAACAGGTTACCGTTAAGCCCTGCAAGTTTCTTTCAAAGGTCTCATGGAATGTAGGCCTACATTGAACACCACAGATTGGCTGCTACTGTAGGCTGAATGATAGAACTGCTATTTCCATGTTAAAATGTTGTGGGATGCATTTTCTCCATTGTCTATATAATGATCCTGTTGGTCTATATAATGATCCTGTTGGTCTATATAATGATCCTGTTGGTCTATATAATGATCCTGTTGGTCTATATAATGATCCTGTTGGTCTATATAATGATCCTGTTGGTCTATAGAGTGATCCTGTTGGTCTATATATTGATCCTGTTGGTCTATATAGTGATCCTGTTGGTCTATATAGTGATCCTGTTGGTCTATATAATGATCCTGTTGGTCTATATAATGATCATGTTGGTCTATATAATGATCCTGTTGGTCTATAAAATGATCATGTTGGTCTATAGAGTGATCCTGTTGGTATATATAATGATCCTGTTGGTCTATATAATGATCCTGTTGGTCTATATAATGATCCTGTTGGTCTATATAGTGATCCTGTTGGTCTATATAATGATCATGTTGGTCTATATAATGATCCTGTTGGTCTATATAATGATCCTGTTGGTCTATATAGTGATCCTGTTTGTCTATATAATGATCCTGTTGGTCTATATAATGATCCTGTTGGTCTATATAATGATCCTGTTGGTCTATATAATGATCCTGTTGGTCTATGTAGTGATCCTGTTGGTGGTCTATTTAATGATCCTGTTGGTCTATATAATGATCCTGTTGGTCTATATAATGATCCTTTTGGTCTATATAATGATCCTGTTGGTCTATATAGTGATCCTGTTGGTCTATTTAAAGATCCTGTTGGTCTATATAATGATCCTGTTGGTCTATATAATGATCCTGTTGGTCTATATAATGATCCTGTTGATCTATATAATGATCATTTTGGTCTATATAATGATCATGTTGGTCTATAAAATGATCATGTTGGTCTATAGAGTGATCCTGTTGGTATATATAATGATCCTGTTGGTCTATATAATGATCCTGTTGGTCTATATAATGATCCTGTTGGTCTATATAATGATCCTGTTGGTCTATATAATGATCCTGTTGGTCTATATAATGATGCTGTTGATCTATATAATGATCCTGTTGGTCTATATAATGATCCTGTTGGTCTATATAATGATCCTGTTGATCTATATAATGATCCTGTTGGTCTATATAATGATCCTGTTGGTCTATATAATGATCCTGTTGGTCTATATAGTGATCCTGCTGGTCTTTATAATGATCATGTTGATCTATATAATGATCCTGTTGGTCTATATAGTGATCCTGTTGGTCTATATAGTGATCCTGTTGGACTATATAAATGATCCTGCTGGTCTATATATTGATCCTGTTGGTCTATATAATGATCCTGTTGGTCTATATAATGATCATGTTGGTCTATATAGTGATCCTGTTGGTCTATATAATGATCCTGTTGGTCTATATAATGATCCTGTTGGTCTATATAATGATCCTGTTGGTCTATATAGTGATCCTGTTGGTCTATATAGTGATCATGTTGGTCTATAGAGTGATCCTGTTGGTATATATAATGATCCTGTTGGTCTGTATAATGATCCTGCTGGTCTATATAATGATCCTGCTGGTATATATAATGATCCTGTTGGTCTATATAATGATCCTGTTGGTCTATATAATGATCCTGTTGGTCTATATAGTGATCCTGTTGGTCTATATAATGATCCTGTTGGTTTATATAGTGATCCTGTTGGTCTATATAGTGATCCTGCTGGTCTATATAATGATCCTGTTGGTCTATAAAATGATCCTGTTGGTCTTTATAAGGATCCTGTTGGTCTATATAGTGATCCTGTTGAACTATATAAATGATCCTGCTGGTCTATATATTGATCCTGTTGGTCTGTATAATGATCCTGTTGGTCTATATAATGATCCTGTTGGTCTATATAGTGATCCTGTTGGACTATATAAATGATCATGCTGGTCTATATATTGATCCTGTTGGTCTATATAATGATCCTGTTGGTCTATATAATGATCCTGTTGGTCTGTATAATGATCCTGTTGGTCTATATAATGATCCTGTTGGTCTTTATAATGATCCTGTTGGTCTATATAATGATCCTGTTGGTCTATATAAATGATCCTGCTGTTCGTGTAGAATATACTGAGCCTGAATATCTACTGTAGAATATACTGAGCTTGAATATCTTCTGTAGAATATACTGAGCCTGAATATCTACTGTAGAATATACTGAGCTTGATTATCTACTATAGAATATACTGAGCTTGAATATCTACTATAGAATATACTGAGCTTGAATGTCTACTGTAGAATATACTGAGCCTGAATAATTACTGTGGAATATACTGAGCCTGATTATCTAGTGTAGAAAATACTGAGCTTGAATATCTAGTGTAGAATAAACTGAGCTTGAAAATCTACTATAGAATATACTGAGCTTGAATATCTACTGTAGAATATACTGAGCTTGAATGTCTACTGTAGAATATACTGAGCTTGAATATCTACTATAGAATATACTGAGCTTGAATATCTACTATAGAATATACTGAGCTTGAATTGTCACGACTTCCGCCGAGGCTGCCTCCCCTCCTTGTTCGGGCAGGTTTCGGCGTTCGGCGTCACCGGCTTACTAGCTACTGCCGATCTATTTATCATCACTCCATTTGTCTTATCTTCAATCACACACACCTGGTCCTTATTCCCTCAGTAGTCATAGTATAAGTGTTCCCTCTGCTTCCTTGTCTGTGTGGGTGATTGTTTATTGTGGATGTTAGTGAAGCTCGGTGGAGCTTGTGTATTTTGTATCGACGGGAGAATTTTCCTGTGTGCCTGTTTTGTGCCCTGGAGTGTGTTAGATGCATTTCTGTGTAATCCTGTATTATGCGGATGAAAGCCTGTTATTCTGTGATTTACCCTCCTGCGCCTGACTCCTTCAACACCACCCCATCACATGAATATCTACTATAGAATATTCTGAGCGTTAATATCTACTATAGAATATACTGAGCCTGAATATCTATTGTAGAATATACTGAGTTTGAATACCTACTGTAGAATAGACTGAGCTTGAATATCTACTATAGAATATACTGAGCTTGAATATCTACTATAGAATATACTGAGCCTGAATATCTACTGTAGAATATACTGAGCTTGAATACCTACTGTAGAATATACTGAGACTGAATATCTAGTGTAGAATATACTGAGCTTGAATATCTAGTGTAGAATATACTGAGCTTGAATATCTACTGTAGAATATACTGAGCTTGAATATCTACTATAGAATATACTGAGCTTGAATATCTACTGTAGAATATACTGAATATCTACTGTAGAATATACTGAATATCTACTATAGAATATACTGAATATCTACTATATAATACACTGAATATCTACTATAGAATATACTTAATATCTACTGTAGAATATACTTAATATCTACTGTAGAATATACTGACTATCTACTGTAGAATATACTGAATATCTATTATATAATATACTGAGCCTGAATATCTACTATAGAATATACTGAATATCTACTGTAGAATATACTGAATATCTACTATAGAATATACTGAATATCTACTGTAGAATATACTGAATATCTACTGTATAATATACTGAGCTTGAATACCTACTATAGAATATACTGAGCTTGAATATCTACTGTAGAATATACTGAATATCTACTGTAGAATATACTTAATATCTACTGTAGAATATACTGACTATCTACTGTAGAATATACTGAATATCTATTATATAATATACTGAGCCTGAATATCTACTATAGAATATACTGAATATCTACTATAGAATATACTGAATATCTACTATAGAATATACTGAATATCTACTATAGAATATACTGAATATCTACTGTAGAATATACTGAATATCTACTGTAGAATATACTGAGCTTGAATATCTACTGTAGAATATACTGAATATCTACTCTAGAATATACTGAGCATGAATATCTACTGTAGAATATACTGAATATCTACTGTAGAATATACTGAATATCTACTGTAGAATATACTGAATATCTACTATAGAATATACTGATCTTGAATATCTACAATAGAATATACTGAGCTTGAATATCTACTGTAGAATATACTGAGCTTGAATATCTACTGTATAATATACTGAGCTTGAATATCTACTGTAGACTATACTGAATATCTACTATAGAATATACTGATCTTGAATATCTACTATAGAATATACTGAGCTTGAATATCTACTGTAGAATATACTGAGCCTGAATATCTACTGTAGAATATACTGAGCTTGAATATCTACTATAGAATATACTGAATATCTACAGTAGAATATACTGAGCTTGAAAATCTAGAATATAATATACTGAGCTTGAATATCTACTGTAGAATATACTGAGCCTGAATATCTACTGTAGAATATACTGAGCTTGAATATCTACTATAGAATATACTTAGCTTGAATATCTACTATAGAATATAATGAGCCTGAATATCGACTGTAGAATATACTGAGCTTGAATATCTACTGTAGAATATACGGAGCTTGAATATCTACTGTAGAATATACTGAGCTTGAATATCTACTGTAGAATATACTGAATATCTACAGTAGAATATACTGAGCTTGAATATCTACTATAGAATATACTGAGCTTTAATATCTACTGTAAAATATACTGAGCTTGAATATCTACCATAGAATATACAGAGCTTGAATATCTACTATAGAATATACTGAGCTTGAATATCTACTATAGAATATACTGAGCTTGAATATCTAGTATAGAATATACTGAGCTTGAATATCTACTGTAGAATATACTGAGCTTGAATATCTACTATAGAATATACTGAGCTTGAATATCTACTATAGAATATACTGAGCCTCAATATCTACTGTAGAATATACTGAGCTTGAATATCTACTGTAGAATATACTGAGCTTGAATATCTACGGTAAAATATACTGAGCTTGAATATCTACCATAGAATATACTCAGCTTGAATATCTACTATAGAATATACTGAGCTTGAATATCTAGTATAGAATATACTGAGCTTGAATATCGACTGTAGAATATACTGAGCCTGAATATCTACTGTAGAATATACTGAGCTTGGATATCTACTATAGAATATACTGAGCTTGAATATCTACTATAGAATATAATGAGCCTGAATATCGGCTGTAGAATATACTGAGCTTGAATATCTACTGTAGAATATACTGAGCCTGAATATCTACTGTAAAATATACTGAGCTTGAATATCTACCATAGAATATACTCAGCTTGAATATCTACTATAGAATATACTGAGCTTGAATATCTACTATAGAATATACGGAGCTTGAATATCTACTGTAGAATATACTGAATATCTACAGTAGAATATACTGAGCCTGAATATCTAGTATACAATATACTGAGCTTGAATATCTAGTATAGAATATACTGAGCTTGAATATCTACTGTAGAATATACTGAGCTTGAATATCTACTATAGAATATACTGAGCCTGAATATCTAGTATACAATATACTGAGCTTGAATATCTAGTATAGAATATACTGAGCTTGAATATCTACTGTAGAATATACTGAGCTTGAATATCTACTATAGAATATACTGAGCTTGAATATCTACTATAGAATATACTGAGCCTGAATATCTACTGTAGAATATACTGAGCTTGAATATCTACTGTAGAATATACTGAGCCTGAATATCTACTATAGAATATACTGAGCCTGAATATCTACTATAGAATATACTGAGCTTGAATATCTACTGTTGAATATACTGAGCCTGAAAATCTACTGTAGAATATACTGAGCTTGAATATCTACTGTAGAATATACTGAGCTTGAATTGTCAAGACTTCCGCCGAGGCTGCCTCCCCTCCTTGTTCGGGCAGGTTTCGGCGTTCGGCGTCACCGGCTTACTAGCTACTGCCGATCTATTTATCATCACTCCATTTGTCTTGTCTTCAATCACACACACCTGGTCCTTATTCCCTCAGTAGTCAAAGTATAAGTGTTCCCTCTGCTTCCTTGTCTGTGTGGGTTATTGTTTATTGTGGATGTTAGTGAAGCTCGGTGGAGCTCGTGTATTTTGTATCGACGGGAGAATTTTCCTGTGTGCCTGTTTTGTGCCCTGGAGTGTGTTTGACGCATTTCTGTGTAATCCTGTATTATAAGGATGAAAGCCTGTTATTCTGTGATTTACCCACCTGCGCCTGACTCCTTCAACACCACCCCATCACATGAATATCTACTATAGAATATACTGAGATTGAATATCTACTATAGAATATACTGAACCTGAATATCTACTGTAGAATATACTGAGCTTGAATATCTACTGTAGAATATACTGAGCTTGAATATCTGCTATAGATTATACTGAGCTTGAATATCTAGTATAGAATATACTGAGCCTGAATATCTACTGTAGAATATACTGAGCTTGAATATCTACTGTAGAATATACTGAGCTTGAATATCTACTATAGAATATACTGAGCTTGAATATCTACTATAGAATATACTGAGCCTGAATATCTACTGTAGAATATACTGAGCTTGAATACCTACTGTAGAATATACTGAGACTGAATATCTAGTGTAGAATATACTGAGCTTGAATATCTACTGTAGAATATACTGAGCTTGAATATCTACTATAGAATATACTGAGCTTGAATATCTACTGTAGAATATACTGAATATCTACTATAGAATATACTGAATATCTACTGTAGAATATACTTAATATCTACTGTAGAATATACTGACTATCTACTGTAGAATATACTGACTATCTACTGTAGAATATACTGACTATCTACTGTAGAATATACTGAATATCTACTATATAATATACTGAGCCTGAATATCTACTGTAGAATATACTGAGCTTGAATATCTACTGTTGAATATAATGAGCTTGAATACCTACTATAGAATATACTGAGCTTGAATATCTACTGTAGAATATACTGACTATCTACTGTAGAATATACTGAATATCTACTATATAATATACTGAGCCTGAATATCTACTGTAGAATATACTGAGCTTGAATATCTACTGTTGAATATAATGAGCTTGAATACCTACTATAGAATATACTGAGCTTGAATATCTACTGTAGAATATACTGAATATCTACTGTAGAATATACTGAATATCTACTGTAGAATATACTGAATATCTACTGTAGAATATACTGAATATCTTCTATAGAATATATTGATCTTGAATATCTACAATAGAATATACTGAGCTTGAATATCTACTGTAAAATATACTGAGCTTGAATATCTACCATAGAATATACTGAGCTTGAATATCTACTATAGAATATACTGAGCTTGAATATCTATTATACAATATACTGAGCTTGAATACCTACTGTAGAATATACTGAGCTTGAATATCTACTATAGAATATACTGAGCTTGAATATCTATTATACAATATACTGAGCTTGAATACCTACTGTAGAATATAATGAGCCTGAATATCGACTGTAGAATATACTGAGCCTGAATATCTACTGTAGAATATACTGAGCCTGAATATCTACTGTAGAATATACTGAGCTTGAATATCTACTGTAGAATATACTGAATATCTACTGTAGAATATACTGAATATCTACTGTAGAATATACTGATCTTGAATATCTACTATAGAATATACTGAGCTTGAATATCGACTTTAGAATATACTGAGCTTGAATAGCTACTGTAGAATATACTGAATATCTACTGTAGAATATACTGAATATATACAGTAGAATATACTGAATATCAACTATAGAGTACACTGATCTTGAATATCTACTATAGAATATACTGAGCTTGAATGTCTACTGTAAAATATACTGAGCTTGAATATCTACCATAGAATATACTGAGCTTGAATATCTACTATGGAATATACTGAGCTTGAATATCTAGTATACAATATACTGAGCTTGAATATCTACTGTAGAATATACTGAGCCTGAATATCTACTGTAGAATATACTGAGCTTGAATATCTACTTTAGAATATACTGAGCCTGAATATCTACTGTAGAATATACTGAGCTTGAATATCTACTGTAGAATATACTGAGCCTGAATATCTACTATAGAATATACTGAGCCTGAATATCTAGTGTAGAATATTCTGAGCTTGAAAATCTACTGTAGAATATACTGAGCTTGAATAACTACTGTAGAATATACTGAAAAGCTACTGTAGAATATACTGAATATCTACTGTAGAATATACTGAATATATACAGTAGAATATACTGAATATCAACTATAGAGTACACTGATCTTGAATATCTACTATAGAATATACTGAGCTTGAATGTCTACTGTAAAATATACTGAGCTTGAATATCTACCATAGAATATACTGAGCTTGAATATCTACTATGGAATATACTGAGCTTGAATATCTAGTATACAATATACTGAGCTTGAATATCTACTATAGAATATACTGAGCCTGAATATCTAGTGTATAATATTCTGAGCCTGAATATCTACTGTAGAATATACTGAGCTTGAATATCTACTGTAGAATATAATGAGCTTGAATATCTACTATAGAATATACTGATCTTGAATATCTACTGTAGAATATACTGAATATCTCCTGTAGAATATACTGAGCTTGAATATCTACTGTAGAATATACTGAATATCTACTGTAGAATATACTGAGATGGAATATCTACTGTAGAATATACTGAATATCTACTGTATAATATACTGAATATCTACTGTAGAATATACTGAATATCTATTATAGTATATACTGAATATCTACAATAGAATATACTGAATATCTACTATAGAATATACTGAATATCTACTGTAGAATATACTGAGCCTGAATAACTACTGTAGAATATACTGAGCCTGAATATCTACCATAGTATATACTGAGCCTGAATATCTACTATAGAATATACTGAGCCTGAATATCTACTGTAGAATATACTGAGCTTGAATATCTACTGTAGAATATACTGAGCCTGAATATCTATTGTAGAATATACTGAGCTTGAATATCTAATGTAGAATATACTGAGCCTGAATATCTACTGTAGAATATACTGAGCTTTAATATCTACTGTTGAATATACTGAGCTTGAATATCTACTATAGAATATACTGAGCCTGAATATCTACTGTAGAATATACTGAGCTTGAATATCTACTGTAGAATATACTGAGCTTGAATATCTACTATATAATATACTGAGCTTGAATATCTACTATATAATATACTGAGCTTGAATATCTACTGTAGAATATACTGAATATCTACTGTAGAATATACTGAGCCTGATTATCTACTGTAGAATATACTGAGCCTGAATATCTACTATAGAATATACTGAGCCTGAATATCTACTATAGAATATACTGAGCCTGAATATCTACTGTAGAATATTCTGAGCCTGAATATCTACTATAGAATATACTGAGCCTGAATATCTATTATAGAATATACTGAATATCTACAATAGAATATACTGAATATCTACTATAGAATATACTGAATATTTACTGTAGAATATACTGAGCCTGAATATCTACTATAGAATATACTGAGCCTGAATATCTACTATAGAATATACTGAGCCTGAATATCTACTGTAGAATATTCTGAGCCTGAATATCTACTATAGAATATACTGAGCCTGAATATCTATTATAGAATATACTGAATATCTACAATAGAATATACTGAATATCTACTATAGAATATACTGAATATTTACTGTAGAATATACTGAGCCTGATTATCTACTGTAGAATATACTGAGCCTGAATATCTACTATAGAATATACTGAGCCTGAATATCTACTATAGAATATACTGAGCCTGAATATCTACTGTAGAATATACTGAGCCTGATTATCTACTGTAGAATATACTGAGCCTGAATATCTACTATAGAATATACTGAGCCTGAATATCTACTATAGAATATACTGAGCCTGAATATCTACTGTATAATATACTGAGCTTGAATGTCTACTGTAGAATATACTGAGCCTGAATATCTACTATAGAATATTCTGAGCCTGAATATCTAGTACAGAATATACTGAGCTTGAATATCTACTATAGAATATACTGAGCTTGAATATCTACTGTAGAATATACTGAATATCTACTGTAGAATATACTGAATATCTACTATAGAATATACTGAATATCTAGTATAGAATATACGGAATAGATCCATTTTGTTCTTTGTTCCACGCATCTTGGTTGAACTGAGACCGCAAGGCAGCGACTTAGTACCTTTTCTATACAGACTGCGTTTTCCTCTGTTTATACCATTAGTCTGGTCTCAGCAACACCACAATGGATCAGGCCTGGCCACATGCGGACAATAAAGGAATGGGTTTATATGGGCCTAGTGCTTTTCCAAGTCCTCAAAGAGCTTTAAATGTAAAAGGGAACTCACCTCAGCCACTACCAACACTCATATGGCCACACATGGAAAGCTTCAGTCAGACTCAGAACCCAGGTGGTTCATACTTACCGTGCAGACCTGTTGAACAGTATTGTTTCATCTCTCAAAGGCCTTGAGGTCTGGTCTGACTGTTCAAACAGACAAGGAGTAGTGGTAGCCGTTTGTCTCCTCAGCTTATTATTCCCCACAGTCTGGAACCAATATTTCTACCGCGTCTTGTCTCTAGTTCTTATTCCCTTTCCCTGGCTGGCTTAACGAGGTAGCGTTGGGAGCCGACTGAGCGTTTGCCAGAGCAGAGCATCACATTACAGCTGACCTGTGCCTCTAAGGTCACGGCAAACTTTAACGTCTCAACACGTCAGAGGGAGGTATCAGTGTGGTGGTGTTACGGTAAATAAGGGTGTCTGTCGTTTGCTGTGGCTCATGTGGAATGATGGACGATGGGTAGGAAGGAGGAGAGTGGTAAGAACAAGGAACCAATCAGAAACACCGGTCTATAACACAAAAACATCATCCACTAGTCAGAACCAATCAGAAACACCGCTCTATAACACAAAACATCATCCACTAGTTGTTTACTTGGGGTTCACTTCTTCAGGATGATCAAGGAAGTCTTGTTTGAAGAGGGTGACATCTCTTTCAATGAGCCCGATCAGTGGTGTAAAGTACTTAAGTAAAAATACTTTACAGTACTACTTAAGTAGTTTTTGGGGTATCTGTACTTCAGTATACTATTTGTAATGGACATAAAATACTGTAAAAACACCAGCAAATCAGTTCCAAATGATTTTCATTTTGGAAATCTGTTCCAAAGTATTCCCAAGCATAATAGAGAGATACTGTATATGTGATAGTATAGAAATGTTAGCAAGGTTTGAAGTGATTATGCTTTAGTCTAATATTATATATGTTTGGGCTTCTTGCGGTCAATTTGCAGTCTACAAATTATTTGTCATTATGTTACGGCCCACTGACCACCTGCTCAAGAAAAAAATCGGCCCTAGGATTAATGTAGTTGATCCCTGATAAAGGCCAACAGGATCATTATATAGACCAACATGATCACTCTATAGACCAACAGGATCACTATATAGACCAACAGGATCACTATATAGACCAACAGGATCATTATATAGACCATCATGATCACTATATAGACCAACAGGATCATTATATAGACCAACAGGATCATTATATAGACCAACATTCAAGCTCAGTATATTCTAAAGTAGATATTCAAGCTCAGTATATTCTACACCAGATATGCAGGCTCAGTATATTCTACACTAGATGTTCAGGCTCAGTATATTCCACACTAGATGGTCAGGCTAAGTATATTCTACAGTAGGTAATCAGTATATTCTACACTAGATATTCAGTATATTCTACAGTAGATATTCAGGCTCAGTATATTCTACACTAGATGTTCAGTATATTCTACACTAGATATTCAGGCTCAGTATATTCTACAGTAGATATTCTAGCTCAGTATATTCTACAGTAGATATTCAGGCTCAGTATATTCTACAGTAGATATTCATGCTCAGTATATTCTATAGTAGATATTCAGGCTCAGTATATTCTACACTAGATATTCAGGCTCAGTATATTCTACACTACATGTTCAGTATATTCTATAGTAGATATTCAGGCTCAGTATATTCTACACTAGATATTCAGGCTCAGTATATTCTATAGTAGATATTCAGGCTCAGTATATTCTACACTAGATGTTCAGGCTCAGTATATTCTACACTAGATGTTCAGGCTCAGTATATTCTACAGTAGATTGTCAGGCTCAGTATATTCTACACTAGATATTCAGGCTCAGTATATTCTACACTAGATATTCAGGCTCAGTATATTCTACAGTAGATATTCATGCTCAGTATATTCTATAGTAGATATTCAGGCTCAGTATATTCTACACTAGATGTTCAGTATATTCTATAGTAGATATTCAGGCTCAGTATATTCCACACTAGATGGTCAGGCTCAGTATATTCTATAGTAGATATTCAGGCTCAGTATATTCTACACTAGATGTTCAGGCTAAGTATATTCTACACTAGATGTTCAGGCCCAGTATATTCTACACTAGATATTCAGTATATTCTACAGTAGATATTCAGGCTCAGTATATTCTACACTAGATGTTCAGTATATTCTACACTAGATATTCAGGCTCAGTATATTCTACAGTAGATATTTTAGCTCAGTATATTCTACAGTAGATATTCAGGCTCAGTATATTCTACAGTAGATATTCATGCTCAGTATATTCTATAGTAGATATTCAGGCTCAGTATATTCTACACTAGATATTCAGGCTCAGTATATTCTACACTAGATGTTCAGTATATTCTATAGTAGATATTCAGGCTCAGTATATTCTACACTAGATATTCAGGCTCAGTATATTCTATAGTAGATATTCAGGCTCAGTATATTCTACACTAGATGTTCAGGCTCAGTATATTCTACACTAGATGTTCAGGCTCAGTATATTCTACAGTAGATTGTCAGGCTCAGTATATTCTACACTAGATATTCAGGCTCAGTATATTCTACACTAGATATTCAGGCTCAGTATATTCTACAGTAGATATTCATGCTCAGTATATTCTATAGTAGATATTCAGGCTCAGTATATTCTACACTAGATGTTCAGTATATTCTATAGTAGATATTCAGGCTCAGTATATTCTACACTAGATATTCAGGCTCAGTATATTCTATAGTAGATATTCAGGCTCAGTATATTCTACAGTAGATATTCAGGCTCAGTATATTCTACACTAGATATTCATGCTCCCCAGGAGGAAAAGGGAACCTCAATAAAAACCTGTTAAAGACAAAACACCTTTTTTTATTGGACACTTTGAAACCGTTATCCACTTCCTGTTATTGAAGCGCCATGTTCTATCCTGAGAGATTGTACAGTCAGGCTATCAGACGTAGAGGCCAACCAGACCTGGGTCGAAATGCTTTCAGATAAACTGAGCTGCACTGTACAAAAGAACCAGCTGCAGCAGTCAGTCTGTTTCAAGTATTTGACCAAGGACCGTCTGAGTACACACAGACACAGAACCACACACACACACACACACAGACACAGAACCACACACACAGACACAGAACCACACACACACACCGACGAACCCCCAGGACAGTACAGAGTGGCGTCGAGGCAGTTTATTGGCAGAGAGCAGAAAGCTTTTCACGCCTCGCCAGCCACCTTCACGTTCCAGGTGCTTGACTGCGTTTCCACTTTCTCAAATAGTGTGTGTGTGTGTGTGTGTGTGTGTGTGTGTGTGTGTGTGTGTGTGTGTGTGTGTGTGTGTGTGTGTGTGTGTGTGTGTGTGTGTGTGTGTGTGTGTGTGTGTGTGTGTGTGTGTGTGTGTGTGTGTGTGTGTGTGTGTGTGTGTGTGTGTGTGTGTGTGTGTGTGTGTGTGTGTGTGTGTGTGTGTGTGAAGAATAAATAATAAATAATAATAATATGCCATTTAGCAGACGCTTTTATCCAAAGCGACTTACAGTCATGCGTGCATACATTTTTTGTGTATGGGTGGTCCCGGGGATCGAACCCACTACCTTGGCGTTACAAGCGCCGTGCTCTACCAGCTGAGCTACAGAGGACCACATAGTAAACGACCAAAGATTTGACCAACTGGGGACATTTTGTTGGTCCCGACGAGGTCAAATGCTATTTTTAGGGGGTTTAGGGTTAAGGTTAGAATTAGTGTTAGGGTTAGAATTACGTTAAGGGTTAGGGTTAGCAGCTAGGGTTATGTTTAGAGTTAGGGTTAAGATTAGGTTTTTGGGTTAAGGTTAGGGTTAGGGTAAGGGTAAGGGTAAGAGTTAGGGTTAGGGTTAGGGTTAGGTTTAGAGTTAGGGTTAGGGAAAATAGGATTTTGAATGGGACTGAATTGTGTGTCTGCACAAGGTTAGGGTTAGGGTTGGGGTTAGGGTTAGGTTAAGGGTTAGGGAAAATAGGATTTTGAATGGGACTGAATTGTGTGTCCCCACAAGGTTAGCTGTACAAGACTGTGTGTGTGTGCTGTGGTGAGACTGGGCTGTATTTATGATAAAACAGTGGAAAAATAAACGGCCTGCTTTGACCTGTCATCACGTCCTTACTGTCACTACACACACACACAGAAAGACAGAGGCATACACAGAGCTCGACACACACACACACAAACTGGTTTCAAGGGCAACCATAGCACGTGATTGTGTTACAGTACACTAATTTAATATTATCATTGTGTTATGGTCTGACTGTTTCATTGGAATGGTGTCAGCAAGATAACATCAGTGCAGTTTAGGGCAAATGTTTCCAACTGCAAATAGCCATAGTGTTTCAGCAGCAGCAGTAAACTATAGTATAATGGTAGAGCAGCATTAGTAAACTATAATGGTAGAGCAGCAACAGTACACTATAATGGTAGAGCAGCAACAGTACACTACTGTATAATGGTAGAGCAGCAACAGTACACTACTGTATAATGGTAGAGCAGCAACAGTAAACTATAGTATAATGGTAGAGCAGCAACAGTAAACTATAGTATAATGGTAGATCAGAAACAGTAAACTATAGTATAATGGTAGATCAGAAACAGTACACTATAATGGTAGAGCAGCAACAGTAAACTATAGTATAATGGTAGACCAGCAGCAGTACACTATAGTATAATGGAAGACCAGCAACAGTAAACTATAGTATAATGTAGAGCAGCAACAGTAAACTATAGTATAATGGTAGAGCAGCAACAGTAAACTATAGTATAATGGTAGAGCAGCAACAGTAAACTATAGTATAATGTAGACCAGCAACAGTAAACTATAGTATAATGGTAGAGCAGCAACAGTACACTATAGTATAATGTAGACCAGCAACAGTAAACTATAGTATAATGGCAGAGCAGCAACAGTAAACCATAGTATAATGGTAGAGCAGCAACAGTAAACTATAGTATAATGGTAGAGCAGCAACAGTACACTATAGTATAATGGCAGAGCAGCAACAGTAAACTATAGTATAATGGTAGAGCAGCAACAGTAAACTATAGTATAATGGTAGAGCAGCAACAGTACACTATAGTATAATGGCAGAGCAGCAACAGTAAACCATAGTATAATGGTAGAGCAGCAACAGTAAACTATAGTATAATGTAGACCAGCAACAGTAAACTATAGTATAATGGCAGAGCAGCAACAGTAAACCATAGTATAATGGTAGAGCAGCAACAGTAAACTATAGTATAATGGTAGAGCAGCAACAGTACACTATAGTATAATGTAGAGCAGCAACAGTAAACTATAGTATAATGGTAGAGCAGCAACAGTAAACTATAGTATAATGTAGAGCAGCAACAGTAAACTATAGTATAATGTAGAGCAGCATCAGTAAACTATAGTATAATGGCAGAGCAGCAACAGTAAACTATAGTATAATGGCAGAGCAGCAACAGTAAACTATAGTATAATGGTAGAGCAGCAACAGTAAACTATAGTATAATGTAGAGCAGCAACAGTAAACTATAGTATAATGGTAGAGCAGCAACAGTAAACTATAGTATAATGTAGAGCAGCATCAGTAAACTATAGTATAATGGTAGAGCAGCAGCAGTAAACTATAGTATAATGTAGAGCAGCAACAGTAAACTATAGTATAATGTAGAGCAGCATCAGTAAACTATAGTATAATGGCAGAGCAGCAACAGTACACTATAGTATAATGGTAGAGCAGCAGCAGTAAACTATAGTATAATGGTAGATCAGAAACAGTAAACCATAGTATAATGGTAGAGCAGCAACAGTACACTATAGTATAATGGCAGAGCAGCAACAGTACACTATAGTATAATGTAGAGCAGCAACAGTACACTATAATGGTAGAGCAGCAACAGTAAACTATAGTATAATGGCAGAGCAGCAACAGTAAACTATAGTATAATGGTAGAGCAGCAACAGTAAACTATAGTATAATGGTAGAGCAGCAACAGTACACTATAGTATAATGGAAGACCAGCAACAGTACACTATAGTATAATGGAAGACCAGCAACAGTAAACTATAGTATAATGTAGAGCAGCAACAGTAAACTATAGTATAATGGTAGAGCAGCAGCAGTAAACCATAGTATAATGGTAGAGCAGCAACAGTAAACTATAATGGTAGAGCAGCAACAGTACACTATAGTATAATGGTAGAGCAGTAGCAGTAAACTATAGTATAATGGTAGAGCAGCAACAGTAAACTATAATGGTAGAGCAGCAACAGTAAACTATAGTATAATGGTAGAGCAGCAACAGTAAACTGTTGTATAATGGTAGAGCAGCAACAGTAGCTACTGGCAACTATTAGCAACGGTGGATAGTTGCTTCACGCCTGAGAGTGCCTGTAATTACGCCAGCTGGCTGCCTACAATAATTACATACAATAATGCCTACCATTCAGCTGTTTTCTAACCTCATTGTCTGAACCGTTAACGTTAGGTAGTAAGTGGCTACTGTGCTTGAAATTTAGCTAACTTGTTGCTACCTGGATAGCTACTAGTAAACAATAGCTGGAACGACCGTGTGAACAGACGCGAACTGGCTGAGTCAATTCAATGGCTAGCTTTGCACTTGGCTAGCTAACAGTAGCTGCTAGGGGTAAGTTATAACCTACATTTGTGTTTTGTTTTTACATATTGGTAGCCAGAGTCGTTCAAGGGAATTCGGGACATGGATGACTAGTTAACGTTAGCTTGGCTCTCTGTGTGTTCGTGCCGTGAAAGGAGGGGTTTCTTCTTTGTCTGAAAGCAATGGCTAGCTAGTATGCTAACTATTCTAGCTAACTAACTGGCTGAATAAGTTGACGACGGACTCGCTCAAGCTGTTGGGACTAACCCACAACGTTAGACACGGACACGAATTATCTGCTTGGCGTGTTGACACACTGGTGGTTTGTTGTGGCCGAGTATTGATGCTAAACCGTGTTGTTGGAGTCCGGCATGCTAGCTGGCTGTGGTGTCTTATGACTAGGTGCCCTGGACGATTTTCACGGAAGAATACTGTACCAAGTTAGCTAGCTGAATAAACTAAGTTAGTCTATTCCTAGAAAACATTGAACCGCTGTAATTTACAACAATTATAGTTTCTGAGGTGGAAGTTGGGAGAGTTATATTTGGGTGTTGTGGTGAGGGAGGCCCCGCTCTCTCCTTTCCCAGATGTTTAGTTCATTTCATTCCCATCTCCTTTGCATTATTGTAGCCATTTTCTGTAGCCTGTCAACTATGCCTCTGTCCATCCCTGTTTCTCTCCTCTCCGCACAGGCTATAAAACGCCTCACACCGCGTGGCTGCTGCCTCTCTAACCTGGTGGTCCCTGCACGCAACACCCACGTGGAGTTCCAGGTCTCAGGCAGCCTCTGGAACTGCCGTTCTGCTGCCAACAAGGCAGAGTTCATCTCAGTCCCTCGACTTCTTGGCGCTGACGGAAACATGGATTACCACTGAAAACACTGCTACTCCTACTGCTCTCTCCTCGTCTGACCATGCGTTCTCGCATACCCCGAGAGCATCTGGTCAGCGGGGTGGTGGCACAGGAATCCTCATCTCTCCCAAGTGGACATTCTCTATTTTTCCCCTGACCCATCTGTCTATCTCTCATTTTGAATTCCATGCTGTCACAGTCACTAGCCCATTTAAGCTTAACATCCTTGTCATTTATCGCCCTCCAGGTTCCCTTGGAGAGTTCATCAATGAGCTTGACGCCTTGATAAGTTCCTTTCCTGAGGATGGCTCACCCCTCACAGTTCTGGGGGACTTCAACCTCCCCCCACGTCTACCTTTGACTCATTTCTCTCTGCCTCTTTCTTTCCACTCCTCTCCTCTTTTGACCTCACCCTCTCACCGTCCCCCCTACTCACAAGGCAGGCAATACGCTTGACCTCATCTTTACTAGATGCTGTTCTTCTACTAATCTCACTGCAACTCCCCTCCATGTCTCCGACCACTACTTTGTTTCCTTTTCTCTCTCAAGCTCTCCTCCAACACTACTCACTCTGCCCCTACTCAGATGGTAATGCGCCGTCGCAACCTTCGCTCTCTCTCTCCCGCTACTCTCTCCTCTTCCATCCTATCATCTCTTCCCTCTGCTCAATCCTTCTCCCTCCAATCTCCTGATTCTGCCTCCTCAACCCTCCTCTCCCCCCTTTCTGCATCCTTTGACTCTCTATGTCCCCTATCCTCCCGGCCGGCCGCCCAACAACCTGCCCGCTTGACCCTATCCCCTCCTCTCTTCTCCAGACCATCTCCGGTGACCTTCTCCCTTACCTCACCTCGCTCATCAACTCATCCTTGACCGCTGGCTATGTCCCTTCCGTCTTCAAGAGAGCGAGAGTTGCACCCCTTCTCAAAAAACCAACACTCGATCCCTCTGATGTCAACAACTACAGACCAGTATCCCTTCTTTCTTTTCTCTCCAAAACTCTTGAGCGTGCCGTCTTTAGCCAACTCTCTTGCTATCTCTCTCAGAATGACCTTCTTGATCCAAACCAGTCAGGTTTCAAGACTGGTCCTTCAACTGAGACTGCTTTTCTCTGTGTCAAGGATGCTCTCCGCACTGCTAAAGCTAACTCTCTCTCCTCTAATCTTGTCCTTCTAGACCTGTCTGCTGCCTTTGATACTGTGAACCATCAGATCCTTCTCTCCACCCTCTCCGAGCTGGGCATCTCCGGCGCGGCTCACTCTTGGATTGCGTCCTACCTGACCGGTCGCTCCTACCAAGTGGCGTAGCGAGAAGCTGTCTCCGCACCACGTGCTCTCACCACTGGTGTCCCCCAGGGCTCAGTTCTAGGTTCTCTCCTATTCTCGCTATACACCAAATCTCTGAAAAAATCTCTGAAGCTGGAGACACTTATCTCCCTCACTAACTTTAAGCATCAGTTGTCAGAGCACCTTACCGATCACTGCACCTGTACACAGCCCATCTGAAATTAGCCCGCCCAACTACCTCATCCCTATATTGTTATTTATTTTGCTCATTTGTACCCCAGTATCTCTATTTGCACATCATTTCTTGCACATCTATCATTCCAGTGTTAATACTAATTGTAATTATTTTGCACTATAGCCTATTTTATTGCCTTACCTCCATAACTTGCTAAATTTGCACACTGTATATTATATGTATTTCTGTTGTATTTTTGACTTTGTTTTGTTTTACCCCATATGTAACTCTGTGTTGTTGTTTTTATCGCACTGCTTTGCTTTATCTTGGCCAGGTCGCAGTTGTAAATGAGAACTTGTTCTCAACTGGTTTACCTGGTTAAATAAAGATGAAATAAATAAAATTAAAAAAGTCACTTGGCTCTGTCATATCCTCACATGGCCTATCCTATCATTGCTACGCAGACGACACACAACTAATCTTCTCCTTTCCCCCTTCTGATAACCAGGTGGCGAATCGCATCTCTGCATGTCTGGCAGACATATCAGTGTGGATGACGGATCACCACCTCAAGCTGAACTTTGGCAAGACGGAACTGCTCTTCCTCCCGGGGAAGGACTGCCCGTTCCATGATCTCGCCATCACGGTTGACAACTCCGTTGTGTCCTCCTCCCAGAGTGCGAAGAGCCTTGGCGTGATCTGGACAACACCCTGTCGTTCTCCGCTAACATCAAGGCGGTGACCCGATCCTGTAGGTTCATGCTCTACAACATTCGGAGAGTACGACCCTGCCTTACACAGGAAGCGGCACAGGTCCTAATCCAGGCACTTGTCATCTCCCGTCTGGATTACTGCAACTCGCTGTTGGCTGGGCTCCCTGCCTGTGCTATTAAACCCCTACAACACATCCAGAATGCCGCAGCCCGTCTGGTGTTCAACCTTCCCAAGTTCTCTCACGTCACCCCGCTCCTCCGCACACTCCACTGGCTTCCAGTTGAAGCAGTTGAATACCTGGGATAGGATAAAGTAATACAGGAGGGACTGGTGCACTTCACAAAATAGATGGCATCATGAGGAAGGAAAATTATGTGGATATATTGAAGCAATATCTCAAGACATCAATGTCAGGAAGTTAACGCTTGGTCACAAATGGGTCTTCCAAATGGACAATGACCCCAAGCATACTTCCAAAGTTGTGGCGAAATGGCTTAAGGACAACAAAGTCAAGGTATTGGAGTGGCCATCACAAAGCCCTGATCTCAATCCTATAGAAAAGTTGTGGGCAGAACTGAAAAAGCGTGTGCGAGCATTGCAAGGAGGCCTACAAACCTGACTCAGTTACACAAGCTCTGTCAGGAGGAATGGGCCAAAATTCACCCAACGTATTGTGGAAAGCTTGTGGAAGGCTACCCGAAACGTTTGACCCGAGTTAGACAATTTAAAGGCAATGCTACCAAATACTAATTGACCCACTGGGAATGTGATGAAATAAATAAAAGCTGAAATAAATCACTATTATTCTGACATTTCACATTCTTAAAATGAAGTGTTGATCCTAACTGACCTAAAACAGTGAATTTTTACTAGGATTAAATGTCAGGAATTGTGAAAAACTAAGTTTAAATGTATTTGGCTAAGGTGTATGTAAACTTCCGAGTGGCCTAGTGGCTTGTTGCACCTCTGGTTGCATTGTCACGCAGTAGAAAGGGCCTCACACAAATAAAAAGGGCAATGTTTATTTTTTATCCAAATGTTTTTTATTTCTTCTTCACGAGTGAGTCAATATACACTACCGTTCAAAAGTTTGGGGTCACTTAGAAATCTCCTTGTTTTCGAAAGAAAAACATTTGTTTTTGTCCAAATTGATCAGAAATACAGTGTGGACATTGTTAATGTTGTAAATGGCCATTGTAGCTGGAAACGGCTGAATTTTAAAGGAATATCTACATAGGCGTACAGAGGCCCATTATCAGCAACCATCAGTCCTGTGTTCCAATGGCACGTTGTGTTTGCTAATCCAATGCCAAAGGTCTGCAAGGCTGTAATTGCTGCAAATGGAGGATTCTTTGACGAAAGCAAAGTTTGAAGAACACAATTATTATTTCTATAAAAAAAATCATTATTTCTAACCTTGTCAATGACTACATTTCCTATTCATTTTGCTATTTCCTATTCAAACTCATTTCATGTATGTTTTCATGGAAAACAAGGAAATTTCCAAGTGACCCCAAAACTTCTGAACGCTAGTGTATAATCCGGGTGAATACAGCGCCTTGAAGATTTGGTTTGCATCCCAAATGGCACCCTACTCCCCCTATGGACCTTGGTCAAAAGTAGTGCACTGTATAGGGAATAGAGTGTCATTTAAAACACAGATCTGGACTTTGGCACAGTTCAAAAGCAGGCCGCATTTACAACAACAACAAAAATGTTTGTGGGCTTTTTGAAGGGGGTCTGAGTAATTTTTATCTGGATTTTTTGGTTTCTTCCCTTGTTGCTCTTTGGCTCAATATGTTTCTCACTCCTCCTCTCCTCCTCTCCTCCTCTTCTCCTCTTCTCCTCCTCTCCTCCTCTCCTCCTCCTCTCCTCCTCTCCTCCTCTCCTCCCTCCTCTCCCTCCCTCCCTCCTCCTCTCCTCCTCTCTTCCTCTTCTCCTCTTCTCCTCCTCTCCTCCTCTCCTCCTCTTCTCCTCCTCTCCTCCTCTCCTCCTCTCTTCCTCTTCTCCTCTTCTCCTCCTTTCCTCCCCTCCTCCTCTTCTCCTCCTCTCCTCCTCTCCTCCTCTCCTCCTCTCTTCCTCTTCTCCCTCTTCTCCCTCCTCTCCTCCTCTCCTCCTCTCTTCCTCTTCTCCTCCTCTCCTCCTCTCCTCCTCTCCTCCTCTCCTCCTCTCTTCCTCTTCTCCTCCTCTCCTCCTCTCCTCCTCTCTTCCTCCTCTCCTCCTCTCCTCCTCTCCTCCTCTCCTCCTCTCCCTCTTCTCCTCTTCTCCTCCTCTCCTCCTCTCCTCCTCTCCTCCTCTCTTCCTCTTCTCCTCTTCTCCTCCTCTCCTCCTCTCCTCCTCTCTTCCTCTTCTCCTCTTCTCCTCCTCTCCTCCCTCCTCTCCTCCTCTCCTCCTCTCCTCCTCTCCTCCTCTCTTCCTCTTCTCCTCTTCTCCTCTTCTCCTCTCTCCTCCTCTCCTCCTCTCCTCCTCTCCTCCTCTCTTCCTCTCTTCCTCTTCTCCTCCTTTCCTCCTCTTCTCCTCCTCTCCTCCTCTCCTCCTCTCTTCCTCTTCTCCTCCTCTCCTCTTCTCCTCCTCCTCCTCCTCTTCTCCTCCTCTCCTCCTCCTCTCCTCCTCCTCTCCTCCTCTCCTCCTCTCCTCCTCTCCTCCTCTTCTCTCTCTCCTCCTCCTCCTCCTCTCCTCCTCTCTTCCTCTTCTCCTCCTTTCCTCCTCTCCTCCTCTTCTCCTCCTCTCCTCCTCTCCTCCTCTCTTCCTCTTCTCCTCTTCTCCTCCTCTCCTCCTCTCCTCTTCTCCTCCTCCTCTCCTCTTCTCCTCCTCTCCTCCTCTCCTCCTCCTCTCCTCTTCTCCTCCCTCCTCCTCTCCTCCTCTCCTCCTCTCCTCCTCTCCTCCTCTACTCCTCCTCTCCTCTTCTCCTCCTCTCCTCCTCTCCTCCTCTTCTCCTCCTCTCCTCCTCTCCTCCTCTTCTCCTCTTCTCCTCCTTTCCTCCTCCTTTCCTCCTCTTCTAAAACTAAACCTCCAGACGATCAACAGACTAGCAGTCAGTCTCCCTGCCTCTGGAATGTCCAAACCTTTCCCTCTACCAAGAAAACAGCGTACCCATTTTCTGTGACTTTTTGGCATTGACTTAAATGCACTTCGGAGCTGACGCCTAGCATCGTTAGGCAGCTATGTCATCCCTGCTACTGTGTGAAATACCTTCTACGAGAAGCAGTGCTGTGAAAAAGGAAGTTGACTTATCGTTTTGACTTTGGCTTATTCTGGCCAGTGGATGCAGAGGCAGCACTCAGAGAATATAATACCTGAGTCCCAAATGGCACCCTATTCCCTATTTAGTACACTACTTTTGACCAGGGCACATAAGGACACATCGTAAGACATTATGAGACATACTGACCACAGGAGGCTGCTGAGGAGAGGACAGGTCATAATAATGGCCGGAACGGAGCAAATGAAATGGCATTAAACACCTGGAAACCATGTGTTAGATCTATTTGATACCATCCCACCTATTCCGCTCCAGCCATTACCACGAGCCCATCCTCCCCCCACTGCCACACACTACTCACATTTCATTCTGGGACAATTACACTAACATTCTCCTGCACTAGCAAGTATCACAAATTGCATTGCAGTTGACTGATTTTGTAATATACTTATTTTGAAGCAAATAAATGTTATTTTAAAGCCATTATTTGACAGTCTTGGCTAGGGCTATGCCTTGAAGAAGAGGTTACTATCTCAATAGGACTCGCTTTGTCAAATTAAGACTAAATGAAAACACATCAATATTGCTTGTACAACAATAGAAAGTGACTGTGAATCTGCCAGTGTCTTTGCAGACGGTCATGTTGGTCTAGGTTACAAGTAGAGATAAGATTTCCCAGCACTGTGACGAGACAACACACGCAGGACCGGAGATAAGGAGGAGGGTCCTAAGCTATGTCCCAGATGGTACCCTATTCTCTGCATAGAACAGTACTTGGGTCTCATAGGGCTCTGGTCAAAAGTAGTGCACTATGTAGGGAAGAGGGTGCCATTTGGGACTCAGCCCGACAGTATCTAGAAGGCTGAGGAGAGCCCCAGGTCTTTGATCATTTAGACAGGTGGTTAATCAGGGGTGATATGGCATGCTAAAAACATGAGCTTAAAGAACAGGAAATAGGCGTAATTCAATGATGTGTGATGATTGATGTTGAAACTGTCTGTCACCGTGATGACAGAGGAGAAAAGACGTGAGTTTGAGGTGAAATGTGTCAAATCAAATCAAACCAAATGTTATTTGTCACATGCGCCGAATACAACAGGTGTAGACTTTACTGTTAATTGCTTACTTACGAACCCTTTACCAACAATGCAGAGTTAAAAAGTAAGAAAATTTGCTAATAAAAATAGAAAATAGTAACACCAATAAATAACAATAACGAGGCTATATACAAGGAGCACCGGTACAGAGTCAATGCGCAGGGGTACGAGGTAGGTGAGGTAATATGTACATGTAGGCAGGGGTAAAGTTACTAGGCAATCAGGATAGATCATAAACAAAATAAAGTGGCGTATGTGAAGTGTGTGTGTGTGCGTGTGTGTGCGTGTGCTTGTGTGTGTGTGTGTGTGTGTGTGTGTGTGTGTATGTGTTGGATTGTCAGTGTAAGTATGCATGAGTGTGTGGGTAGAGTCCAGTGTGTGTGCATAGAGTCAGCGCAAACATGTGTCAATGCAAATAGTGAATAACTGTTCAGCAGTCTTATGGCTTGGGGGTAGAAGCTGTTCAGGAGCCTTTTGGTCCCAGACTTGGCGATCCGGTACCGCTTGCTGTGCGGTAGCAGTGGCTTATGGGTGGCTGGGGTCTTTTACAATTTTCCGGGCCTTCCTCTGACACTGCCTGGTATAGAGGTCCTGGATGGCATGGAGCTTGGCCCCGGTGATGTCAAGATGCAGCAGTATAACCTTTTGAGGATCTGAGGGCCCATAGCAAATATTTTCAGCCTCCTGAGGGGGAAGAGGCATTGCCGTGCTTTTTTCATGACTGTGTTGGAGTGTGTGGACCATGTTAATTCCTTAGTGACGTGGACACCAAGGAACTTGAAGCGTTCGGCCCTCTCCACTACAGTCCCTTCAATGGCCTCCGTTTCCTGTAGTCCACGATCAGCTCTTTTGTCACTGACCTCCTCCCTATAGACTGTCTCATCGTCGTCGGTGATCAGGCCTACCACCGTTGTGCCATCAGCAAACTTAATGATGGTGTTGGAGTCATGCGCGGCCACACAGTCATGGGTGAACGGGACCCCCGTGTTGAGGGTCAGTGTGGCGGATGTGTAGTTGCCTACCCTCACCATAGGAATGGATGGAAGAGTTGCCAACTCTTGGAGTTTGAAATTCAACTTTCTCTACAGTGGAAAGGAAAAGGGGGGCAAAGGTACACCCCTGGCGAGTTCCCCTTGAAGGGGTCATTGAGGTTGTTCCGCCTTGGGTCATTCACAAAGTGGCTTTTTACCATCAGCGATTACTATTGGGGTCCCCAAAACTCACCGAAACCCCAAAGGCCCTCTACGATAGTCCTCTAAAGGGTTCTGTAGAAAGCAATCCAAATATGACTTTCCTTTAGCAAATGACTCCATCAATTAAAGGCAGAGCAGTCCTTGACAAATGAGAACATGAAGCAGAAACGTTTGGACATTTCCCAGATTGAACATGTTTACATGCATATACACAGACTTCTGACATCTTGAAGTTGGTGAGATATTTGCTCAACACGATGAGACCATAAGGAAGCAATTAAAGTGGAACTGACAGCATTTTAGCAACATGACATTTTATTAAAATCTGTTCATATACACCCCCAGGAAGAATATGACAGTTTAAAGAAAAGATTCTGACAAGCGAGCATTTAGATCATTTTCATATTCTCATAAATTCTTAGAATGACTGGGAATTACATATACACTGCTCGAAAAAATAAAGGGAACACTTAAACAACACAATGTAACTCCAAGTCAATCACACTTCTGTGAAATCAAACTGTCCACTTAGGAAGCAACACGGATTGACAATACATTTCACATGCTGTTGTGCAAATGGAATAGACAACAGGTGGAAATTATAGGCAAATTAGCAAGACACCCCCAATAAAGAAGTGGTTCTGCAGGTGGTGACCACCGACCACATCTCAGTTCCTATGCTTCCTGGCTGATGTTTTGGTCACTTTTGAATGCTGGCGGTGCTTTCACTCTAGTGGTAGCATGAGACGGAGTCTACAACCCACACAAGTGGCTCAGGTAGTGCAGCTCATCCAGGATGGCACATCAATGCGAGCTGTGGCAAGAAGGTTTGCTGTGTCTGTCAGCGTAGTGTCCAGAGCATGGAGGCGCTACCAGGAGACAGGCCAGTACATCAGCAGACGTGGAGGAGGCCGTAGGGAGGGCAACAACCCAGCAGCAGGACTGCTACCTCCGCCTTTTGTGCAAGGAGGAGCAGGAGGAGCACTGCCAGAGCCCTGCAAAATGACCTCCAGCAGGCCACAAATGTGCATGTGTCTGCTCAAACGGTCAGAAACAGACTCCATGAGGGTGGTATGAGGGCCCGACGTCCACAGGTGGGGGTTGTGCTTACAGCCCAACACTGTGCAGGACGTTTGGCATTTGCCAGAGAACACCAAGATTGGCAAATTCGCCACTGGCGCCCTGTGCTCTTCACAGATGAAAGAAGGTTCACACTGAGCACATGTGACAGACGTGACAGAGTCTGGAGATGCCGTGGAGAACGTTCTGCTGCCTGCAACATCCTCCAGCATGACCGGTTTGGCGGTGGGTCAGTCATGGTGTGGGGTGGCATTTTCTTTGGGGGGGCCGCGACAGCCCTCATGTGCTCGCCAGAGGTAGCCTGACTGCCATTAGGTACCGAGATGAGATCCTCAGACCCCCTTGTGAGACCATATGCTGGTGCGGTTGGCCCTGGGTTCCTCCTAATGCAAGACAATGCTAGACCTCATGTGGCTGGAGTGTGTCAGCAGTTCCTGCAAGAGGAAGGCATAGATGCTATGGACTGGCCCGCCCGTTCCCCAGACCTGAATCCAATTGAGCACATCTGGGACATCATGTCTCGCTCCATCCACCAACGCCACGTTGCACCACAGACTGTCCAGGAGTTGGCAGATGCTTTAGTCCAGGTCTGGGAGGAGATCCCTCAGGAGACCATCCACCACCTCATCAGGAGCATGCCCAGGCGTTGTAGGGAGGTCATACAGGCACATGGAGGCCACACACACTACTGAGCCTCATTTTGACTTGTTTTAAGGACATTACATCAAAGTTGGATCAGCCTGTAGTGTGGTTTTCCACTTTAAACTATGTAAAGAAAAAAGTATTTAATAAGATTATTTCATTCATTCAGATCTAGGATGTGTTATTTTAGTGTTCCCTTAATTTTTTTGAGCAGTGTATATGCACGCACCACTTTTCCGTTATTTTTTTTTTATGTTATTTTTTTTCATTTCACTTCACCAATTTTGACTATTTTGTGTATGTCCATTACACGAAATCCAAATAAAAATGCATTTAAATTACAGGTTGTAATGCAACAAAATAGGAAAAACGCCAAGGGGGATGAAGACTTTTGCAAGGCACTGTTTGTGCTAGCTGGGTGCTTCCTTCCAAGGTGCACCATGGGAGCAAAGATGAGGAGAGAGTGTAAAGCAAGGAGAATGCACTGAAAGTATAATTTCTATCACCTGGAGCCACAAGATAACAAGACATGCACGAGACGCATGCATACTTGCCGAGCTCGTGCATGTGTTTACATGGTTCTGTGAATGCTTCAGGAGATACAAATCTGAACGCACTACCAGCGCTTAGAAAAAGTTAATGTAATTATACTTTCTTGTGGATATAATGTGTCACATTCCTGCCGCCAAAAGGACCAACAGCACGGACAACCTGTAAAGTACGTTAAAATGTAATTTTATTCAACTTTCTGGCTTGTAGAGGTCGTGAGAGGAAACTTTCATGATTCAAACCTTCATTTCTGCAATTCAATGTCGGGTTTCCAGGCAAGCACAGCCACATAAAATCTGATATTAAACCTAACCTTAACCCTAACTTTAACCACACTGCTAACGCTAATGCTTAACCCTAACCTTAAATGAAGACCAAAAAGCACATTTTTGTTTTCATTAATCTCAAACCTTCATTTCTGCAATTCAATGTCGGGTTTCCAGGCAAGCACAGCCACATAAAATCTGATATTAAACCTAACCTTAACCCTAACTTTAACCACACTGCTAACGCTAATGCTTAACCCTAACCTTAAATGAAGACCAAAAAGCACATTTTTGTTTTCATTAATCTTTAGAATATAGCCAATTTTGACTTTGCAGCTGGCCCATCTAGCGGAAATCGCTCAATTCTGCCTCAAGGACTCATCCCAATAAACGTCAACCTGCATGTGCCGCGGCACACCGGTTGAAAACCACTGCTCTAGATTGCAGGAAAAATGTCTGTGTCTGCCTTACTCTCACCCTAAGAGAGAGAGAGAGAGAGAGAGAGGGGGAGAGGGGGAGAGAGAGAGAGAGAGAAGGGGCAGGGCCTCTCTGCACTGACTCAGACTCCCCGCAGTCCCCCGGACTCCCCCCAAGCTCTGATCATCCTATTGTCTGGTGATGCATTCTGGACGTACGGTTTGGACACCCCCACAAGCTGCATTCCTCTCCTCACCATCACCCTACATTTATAGGAACTCTTAATTCAGGACGGTAGTATCAGACCGGTAATATAGCCTGCATCCCAAATGGTGCCCTGTTCCCTACCTAGTGCGCTACTTTTGACCAGAGCCATATGGGGAATAGGGTGCCATTTGGGACACAGACAACGTCTGTCCCTACAGATGTGAAGGAGGAAACCTGAGAGGGGAGGGTTTTCAAATCCCCAACATGCCTAAATAAAATATATTTTCGCTTTCAGTTTTATTATGTGTTTTTTTTTTTTTTTTTTTTCTTTAGTCAAACATTTGACTTCTTTTGGTGTTTGCCCCCTCTGTGTTTTTCCTCATCTGTTACCCAGTACAGTAGGCTACATAGAAACAGAGATCTTTAAGGCAGGGTAGTCCCAAATGGCACCTTATAACCCTATACAGTGCACTACTTGCCAAAAGTTCAAAGGTCAAACGTTGTGCACTGCATGGGAAAAGGGTGTCATTTAAAACTCATCCAGGGTGAAAATAGTTTACTCTTTAGAGTTTCCTGCTTGTTTTCAGAGGCCTGTCTGTGGTTGTGTGTCTGAGGATACAGCCTCTGTGTGTCCGTGTGTGTGTGTGTGTGTGTGTGTGTCCGTGTGTGTGTGTGTGTGTGTGTGTGTGTGTGTGTGTGTGTGTGTGTGTGTGTGTGTGTGTGTGTGTGTGTGTGTGTGTGCCCTGTCCTCTGTCCTCCCAGGCCCCTCGTCTTCCCGCCCCTCCCTGCCCTGTCTGAGGAAACGGCCTCGGTGTGTGTGTGTGTGTCTGAGAATGCAGTGCGTGTGTGTACGTCTGTACGTGTGCGTGTGCATACGTGCTTCTGTGCGTGTGTGTTTGAGTTGCTCTGTGGGGGAGTGTTAAGGAAGCACCTGTCCTGTGTGACCACCAGTGATGCTAAGCTTATCTGACCTCGCTCACATCAGGTGGCTTCCTGGTTTGCGTCAGACGCTTCTCCCTGAGGCCTGCCCTAATTGGCCAATGGAAGCACCTCCTCTTCCTGTCTCAGTGTTCATTGATCTTAAGAGGATTGTTGCTTCTCTCTATATATCTGTCTCTTTCTCTCTCATGCTCTCGCTCTCTCTCTCTCTCTCCAGACCCAGCCGCAACCCCAGACCCAGCCTCTACCCCAGACCCAGCCTCTACCACAGACCCCCAAACCCAGACCCAGCCCCAACCCCAGACCCTCTACCTTCTCCTCCTCTACCTCCTCAACCTCTACCTTCTCCTCCTCAACCTCTACCTTTTCCTCCTCCTCATCCTCTACCTTCTCCTCCTCCTCAACCTCTACCTTCTCCTCCTCAACCTCCTCCTCAACCTCTACCTTCTCCTCCTCAACCTCTACCTTCTCCTCCTCAGCCTCTACCTTCTCCTCCTCCTCAACCTCTACCTTCTCCTCCTCTACCTCCTCCTCAACCTCTACCTTCTCCTCCTCAACCTCTACCTTCTCCTCCTCAACCTCTACCTTCTCCTCCTCAACCCATCCTCCTCAGCCTCTACCTTCTCCTCCTCCTCAACCTCTACCTTCTCCTCCTCAGCCTCTACCTTCTCCTCCTCCTCAACCTCTACCTTCTCCTCCTCAGCCTCTACCTTCTCCTCCTCCTCAACGTCTACCTTCTCCTCCTCAGCCTCTACCTTCTCCTCCTCTACCTCCTCAACCTCTACCTCCTCTTCCTATTTCCCTCCTCGACCTTCATGTCTCCTGTTTGTTTACCAGCAGGATGTCTTCAAAGGATGTCAGACCCAAAGACCCAGAAACCAGATACCCAGGCCAGATTGCTGCTTAATGCACCACAGATCATTTGGGGAATTAAATGACGGTTGCAGCAGTGAAACAGCAAACAGACCTAAACAGACCTCCGTCAACTAAACACTCACACACACACACTCACACACACTCACACACACACACACACATCCCCCTCCCCCCCACACACACACTCACACTGCCCCACTCCCAGCGGCTGGTTTCCATTAGCCAGCCACTGAAGGCTGATGTTCCTATCTCGTTAACTTTCAGACCAGGAGAAGGTGAAGCATCATACGGCAGTAATGGATTACATTTTATATAGTTATATAGCCTAAGCACTTTACAATGTAACGGAGTAACCTACCCCTCTCCACTAGTAATGGATGGTGGAGAACCTACCATTTTGTCCTGTGGTGACCCTACTACACCATCTATGCTAGCAGTAAATTACATTTTATAAAGAGATTGGCTGTCTGAAAGCACTTTACAAGGTAAGGGAGTAACCCACCCCCCTCCACTAGTAATGTGAAGAACCCTCCTGGATGATCCACAGCAGCCATTTCGTCACGTTGTGACCCGACATCCAAACTGCTTTGCTAAAGTCTTCCTACGCTGCTTCACTACACTTGGTTCAGTGGTGGCTGGTGGCACTTTAAATGGGGAGAATGGGCTCATAGTAATGGCTGGAATGGAATAAATTGAATGCAGGGCGAACGACTGCCCCCTCTCACTGAAGCCACTGAAGTTCAAGGCCGACCGCGGTACTGCAGGCATCGTTTGCTGAAAACAGCGTCCCCCATTTTAGTGAATGAGAAAATGTCAATTTTCTTGACCAGTCATTCATGTAAATAAAACAATGTTTTCAGACAATCATGGTACCAATAATTGCTTCTAATATACCACGTATGTCCTTGAACCGATTCTTTTTAAATCGTACACAGAAGAAGTTATAAGGATAATTTATTTGCTAATGGCAGGCTGCAGTTCCCCGGTTGGCCTTCAACTTGAGTTACTCAATGAGAGGGGGCAGCACTGAGCTAGCCTGCAACGTCACTTCCTGGAGTAGCTCAAACTGCGCTTGTTATGTCTCCATGAGACGCCATCTTAACCGACTTCATTTGGCTTCAATGTGCTATTGAGTCTTCACATAGGAATGAATGGTGTCACGTGATCGATGGCTTTGTCCATTCATATACAGTCATTGATGGAATGGTATCCAACACATCAAACTCCTGATTTTCCACGTGTTTGATACCATTCCATTCACTCCATTGCATCCATTACTATGAGCCGTCCTCCCCTCACCAGCCACTGGGCACAAACTGGTTGAATCAACGTTGTTTCCACGTCATTTCAATTAAATTATGTTTAACCAACGTGGAATAGATGTTGTGATTTAGATTTCTATTATTTCTCTATTTTCTTTCTCTCTTTACATTGTTGGGAAGGGCCCATAAGTCAGCATTTCACTGTTAGTCGACACCTGTCGTTTACCAAGCATGTGACGAATAAAATGTAATTTCATTTGAATTGACGTCAGCAAAACCCTTAGGTCGAACCCTTTTTCTCAAAGGGTTCTCCTATGGGGACAGCAGAAGAACCCTTTTAGGTTCTAGATTGCACCTTTTTTTCGAATAGTGTACACATCTATAGTGGATACTAGTCAACGCTTAAAGCTCCAATGCAGCCGTTTTTATCTCAATATCAAATCATTTCTGGGTAACAATTAAGTACCTTACTGTAATAGATTTCCATTAAAATGGCTTCTTAGCTAAAAACTATTTCTCAAGCAAGAATTTTGCTAGGACTGTCTGGGAGTGGTCTGAGGGGGGAGGGGAAAACGGAAAACTAGCTGTTATTGGCAGAGAGGTTTGGAACTCTCTTTGCTATTAGTCTATTAATCAATTTATCGCATTCTGATGTCAACATGGGAAGCTGAATCTCCTGTCTTTGCAAACCTGCTGATTAGAAGGTCCTGTGTAGATTGTATTTACAACCAGCAACTATCAGAAAATAAAACGGATCACATTTTTTCACACTTTTACAGTGTTGTACAATATGAAATGCAGGAAAAACCGAATTTTGACTGCACTGGGCCTTTAAGTGCAACTGACTGTGTAGCGTTCCACATGTGTTCTCCCCAGAGCCCGTATCATTAGCGAAAAGGGCCACATTAGTGTCACTGGGGTAAAAGGTAATTGAATTGGCTTCTTTGACCTCTATTTGATTAGCACCTCTCACAAATGCACTTAGGTTAGTTGTCCTGTCCTCTGTGACAATTTACCAGGTCAGCAGAAGGGGGCTCTTAAGGCATGAAGCGAATCCATATTTGAAAGCCATAAGATGCATTTTCATTTTCCTTCCTACTAATCCCCTACAGCATTTGCAGGTGGAGGAAAGCACTTTTTTTGGTAGGTATGTATCGACCGTGGTGCTTTCATCAAAGGAGAGAGAGATTAACTGTTCACATATTGCCCCTTAAAAGCAGGAAATACTTGGCGCTGTCAACAAAACAATTACACAAATAAATGAAGCACACAAAAGCAGTTACAATCGCAAAGAAATACCAGCAATACGTCAATAGAAACAGGAACCCCGTACATCTCATCTACAGACTGTCAGATAAGAACTCTAAAGAGTCTATTGCCACCACCTCTTATTACATTTTTTTTTACATTTTAGTCATTTAGCAGACGCTCTCATCCAGAGCGACATACAGTTAGTGAATACATATATATTTTTTTTATACTTGCCCCCCGTGGGAATCAAACCCACAACACTGGCGTTGCAAACGCCATGCTCTATCAACTGAGCTACATCCCTACCGGCCATTCCCTCCCCTACCCTGGACGACGCTGGGCCAATTGTGTGCCGCTCATGAGTCTCCAGGTCGCGGCCGGCTGCGACAGAGCCTGGATTCGAACCAGGATCTCTAGTGGCACAGTTAGCACTGCAAAGCAGTGCCTTAGACCACTGCGCCACTCAGGAGTTCAGTAGAGAGGGTGGGAGAGGGCCAGGGTAGAGAGGGTCTGGGTAGAGAGGGTGGGAGAGGGCCTGGGTAGAGAGGGTCTGGGTAGAGAGGGTGGGAGAGGGCCTGGGTAGAGAGGGTGGGAGAGGGCCTGGGTAGAGAGGGTGGGAGAGGGCCTGGGTAGAGAGGGTCTGGGTAGAGAGGGTCTGGGTAGAGAGGGTGGGAGAGGGCCTGGGTAGAGGGGGCCAGGGTAGAGAGGGTCTGGGTAGAGAGGGTCTGGGTAGAGAGGGTGGGAGAGGGCCTGGGTAGAGAGGGTCTGGGTAGAGAGGGTGGGAGAGGGCCTGGGTAGAGAGGGTCTGGGTAGAGAGGGTGGGAGAGGGCCTGGGTAGAGAGGGCCAGGGTAGAGAGGGTCTGGGTAGAGGGGGTGGGAGAGGGCCTGGATAGAGAGGGCCAGGGTAGAGAGGGTCTGGGTAGAGAGGGTGGGAGAGGGCCTGGGTAGAGAGGGTCTGGGTAGAGAGGGTCAGGGGAGAGAGGGTCTGGGTAGAGGGGGGGAGGAAGGAAAAACACCCGTATCTATCCAATCTTTGGGAGCCAGAGACCAGATGGGGATCAGGAGGGCCATCAGCCATACCTAGCGAACCCTACTGCCAAGGCCTACTCCCCAGCCATACCTAGCGAACCCTACTGCCAAGGCCTACTCCCCAGCCATACCTAGCGAACCCTACCGCCAAGGCCTACTCCCCAGCCATACCTAGCGAACCCTACTGCCAAGGCCTACTCCCCAGCCATACCTAGCGAACCCTACTGCCAAGGCCTACTCCCCAGCCATACCTAGCGAACCCTACTGCCAAGGCCTACTCCCCAGCCATACCTAGCGAACCCTACTGCCAAGGCCTACTCCCCAGCCATACCTAGCGAACCCTACTGCCAAGGCCTACTCCCCAGCCATACCTAGCGAACCCTACTGCCAAGGCCTACTCCCCAGCCATACCTAGCGAACCCTACTGCCAAGGCCTACTCCCCAGCCATACCTAGCGAACCCTACTGCCAAGGCCTACTCCCCAGCCATACCTAGCGAACCCTACTGCCAAGGCCTACTCCCCAGCCATACCTAGCGAACCCTACTGCCAAGGCCTACTCCCCAAGGCTCTTCCTGTTCTGTTGATCTGAACAGATTGGCCCTGATACAGTATTTTCCTTGTCTACTCAGGTGGAAATAGCTCCATCTTGCCCTCGGATAGTTTCACCATCTTGTGGAAGTATCCCTGTTTGGTTTCCCGGTCCTCGCCTCAACACTTTGAAAAAGGTCAAAGGTAATTGAGGAGAGGAAACGTGGAAACAAATGCGCTTGTATGAAATAACTCTCCCCTCGCGCGTCATCAGGCAAATTATGTTTACAGGGGTGGAATCCCAAAATAAATGTGTGAAGTGGTAAAAACAAATTGAGCTAGTTGTGAATGACCTTTCATCGATAAAAGGATAAGTTGTGAATGCTTTTTTTTATGTGTGCATGTGTTTCGCGGCAACTTCGCGGCAACTCCAGGTCGCGGCAACTTCGTCTGCCATGTCTTATCACAGACATGGCAGACGAAGTTGTCCCTAACGTCTGGGATTGTAACAAGGACCCTTCGAACTAAATCACCACAGTCTTCTCAACAAAACACACAGTGTTTGAGTTGGGCAATGTAACATAACGAAGACAACCATATGGAAAGGAATCATGAAAAACAAATAAGAATCTTATATGGCAGAAAAATATTATTTGTACAGGTAATCTAATTAGTATCTGGTAAGATGTATGTTTTTGCCTTATATGTCAGTAGTGCATTTGTACAGGATATGTGTTAACTTACAGTTGAAGTCGGAAGTTTACATACACCTTAGCCAAATACATTTAAACTCAGTTTTTCACAATTCCTGACATTTAATCCCAGTAATTTGTAAATCGCTCTAGATAAGAGCGTCTGCTAAATGACGTAAATGTAAAAATTCCCTGTCTTAGGTCAGTTAGGATCACCACTTTATTTTAAGAAGGTAAAATGTCTGAATAATAGTAGAGAGATTGCTTTATTTCAGCTTTTACTTATGTCATCACATTTCCAGTGGGTCAGAAGTTTACCTTAGCCTTCCACAAGCTTTCCACAATAAATTGGGTGAATTTTGGCCCATTCTTCCTGACAGAGCTGGTGTAACTGAGTCAGGTTTGTAGGCCTCCTTGCTCGCACATGCTTTTTCAGTTCTGCCCACACATTTTCTATAGGATTGAGGTCAGGGCTTTGTGATGGCCACTCCAATACCTTGACTTTGTTGTCCTTAAGCCATTTTGCCACAACTTTGAAAGTATGCTTGGGGTCATTGTCCATTTGGAAGACCTATTTGAGACCAAGCTTTAACTTCCTGACTGATGTCTTGACATGTTGCTTCAATATATGCACATCATTTTCCTTCCTCATGATGCCATCTATTTTGTGAAGTGCACCAGTCCCTCCTGCAGCAAAGCACCCCCACAGCATGATGCTGCCATCCCCGTGCTTCACGGTTGGGATGGTGTTCTTCGACTTGTAAGCGTCCCCCTTTTTCCTCTAAACATAACGATGGTCATTATGGCCAAACAGTTACATTTTTGTTTCATCAGACAGGAGGACATTTCTCAAAAAAGTACGATCTTTGTCCCCATGTGCAGTTGCAAACCGTAGTCTGGCTTTTTTATGGCGGTTTTGGAGCAGTGGCTTCTTCCTTGCGGAGCGGCCTTTCAGGTTATGTCGATATAGGACTCGTTTTACTGTGGATATAGATACTTTTGTACCCGTTTCTCCAGCATCTTCACAAGGTCCTTTGCTGTTGTTCTGGGATTGATTTGCACTTTTTGCACCAAAGTACGTTCATCTCTAGGAGACAGAACGCGTCTCTTTCCTGAGCGTTATGACGGCTGCGTGGTCCCATGGTGTTTATACTTGCGTACTATTGTTTGTAAAGATGAACGTGGTACCTTCAGGTGTTTGGAAATTGCTCCCAAGGATGAACCAGACTTGTGGAGGTCTTCGCTGATTTCTTTAGATTTTCCCATGGTGTTAAGCAAAGAGGCACTGAGTTTGAAGGTCGTTCTTGAAATACATCCACAGGTACACCTCCAATTGACTCAAATGATGTCAATTAGCCTATCAGAAGCTTCTAAAGCCATCACATCATTTTCTGGAAATTTCCAAGCTGTTTAAAGGCACAGTCAACATAGTGTATGTAAACTTCTGACCCACTGGAATTGTGATACAGTGAATTATAAGTGAAATAATCTGTCTGTAAACAATTGTTGGAAAAGTTACTTGTGTCATGCACAAAGTAGATGTCTTAACCGACTTGCCAAAACTACAGTTTCTTAAAAATACATTTTTGGAGTGGTTGAAAAATGAGTTTTAATGACTCCAACCTAAGTGTATGTAAACTTGGACTTCAACTGTATATGCCATATATAACATGCATGAATGTGATGAATTTCCTACAAAGATATGGTATGACATATTTGAGGCAAAATGTATGAATTATATTAGTAATGTATAAATATGATAAGAAAAGTGTATGTTCTGACAATTTAACTTCTACAAAATATATTTTTTCCTTATATGCTTTACATTGTTTTTATAAATCAACATATAAAAAACCAAACAGTTACAAAAAATAAAATACATGAGTTTCCACGTTTAAGGCTGGGCAGCACCTCCTATTGGACAGTTGATTTAGCTACAGCTATGCCTTTGGTCTCCCATCCAGGGTTTTAACGAAGCCCACCCCTGCTTAGCGTTGATATTTGTCACGTACTACTACCAATGTGCTATAGTGAGAATGATTGTTGAGCTCCACTTAATAACAAAATAGATTCACTGCTGCAATTGAAGTCATTCCTCCTCCTCCTCCTCCTCCCCCTCCTCCTCCTCCTCCCCTTCCTCCTCCTCCTCTTGCTCCTCTTCCTCCTCCTGCTCCTCCTCACAGCGGACTTTGCATCTTTCTTCAATAAGTGTGACTTTGCGTGCGTCAATGACGCCAGACAATGCTATGCAAGTGCTTTGAAATGTGTTTGTCCCATGTATGTGAGACCTTAGAAGGCTCAGCTTACATGGCTCTTGTATATTTTTTTATATAATACTTGGAACATTTCTGTGATGTCTAAATGTTAACCACCCATATAAGTCAGATATCTATGAATGTTCTCAGTGTATTTGCTGCCCTATGTGTTACTGACAGGTTCCAGGTAGAACATCCTGGATTTCAACCTCAATTCTTTATCAGGTTTGCATGTAGTTTTTTCCTAGGTGGTAGTTGCCATTCCTGGTTGCCCCTATCCCGGTATTGATTAGGGCAAAATGTAGCGAAAAATACAAAGTCCAGGTAGGCCCTCCCTGTCTGTGTCCATTTACTTCTGTTTGGTGCCCGATGGACCCTGTTATTAAAGGTGCTTGTTGTTGTTGCCAATTCTCCTGGTTAACCCGCATCTATCACCTCCTACACCGCTGACAAAGATACTGAGCCTCATATGCTAATTGTGTGTGTGTGGAGCATGAGAGGGAGAATTAACCTCAGATTTGGGGGTTGAATGTGTGCTGATCAGGAGGTTGCTAAGTCACGGTAGTTAGCTACCCAATCGTCCTCTTCGGCTACAGTGCCTTGCAAAACTATTCATCCCCCTTGGCAATTCCTATTTTGTTGCATTACAACCTGTAATTTAAATGGATTTTAATTTGGATTTCATGTACTGGACATACACAAAATAGTCCAAATTGGTGTAATAAAATGGAAAAACTTGTTTCAAAAAAATTCGAATAAATAAATAACGGAAAAGTGGTGCGTGCATATGTATTCACCCCCTTTGCTATGAAGCCACTAAATAAGATCTGGTGCAACCAATTACCTTCAAAAGTCACATAACTAGTTAAATAAAGTCCACCTGTGTGCAATCTAAGTTCACATGATCTGTCACATGATCTCAGTACAGATCCGGGTTGGGTTATAAAAAAAAACATCAGAAACTTTGAACATCCCACGGAGCACCATTAAATCCATTATTAAAAAATAGAAAGAATATGGCACCACAACAAACCTGCCAAGAAAGGGCCGCCGACCAAAACTCACGGACCAGGCAAGGAAGGCATTAATCAGAGAGGCAACAAAGAGAACAAAGATAACCCTGAAGGAGCTGCAAAGCTCCACAGCGGAGATTGGAGTATCTGTCCATAGGACCACTTTAAGCCGTACACTCCACAGAGCTGGGCTTTACGGAAGAGTGTCCAGAAAAAAGCTTTTGCTTAAAGAAAAAAAAAAGCAAACACTGCTTAAAGAAAAAAATAAGCAAACACCTTTGGTGTTCGCCAAAAGCCATGTGGGAGACTCCCCAAATATATGGAAGAAGGTACTCTGGTCAGATGAGACTAAAATTGAGCTTTTTGGCCATCAAGGAAAACGCTATGTCTGGTGCAAACCCAACACCTCTCATCACCCCAAGAACACCATCCCCACAGTGAAGCATGGTGGTGGCAGCATCATGCTGTGGTGATGTTTTTCATCGGCAGGGACTGGGAAACTGGTCAGAATTGAAGGAATGATGGATGGTGCTAAATACAGGGATATTCTTGAGGGAAACCTGTTTCAGTCTTCCAGAGATTTGAGACTGGGACGGAGGTTCACCTTCCAGCAGGACAATGACCCTAAGCATGCTGTTAAAGCAACACTCAAGTGGTTTAAGGGGAAACATTTAAATGTCTTGAAATGGTCATGTCAAAGTCCAGACCTCAATCCAATTGAGAATCTGTGGTATAACTTAAAGATTGCTGTACACCAGCGGAACCCATCCAACTTGAAGGAGCTGGAGCAGTTTTGCCTTGAAGAATGGGCAAAAATCCCATTGGCTAGATGTGCCAAGCTTATAGAGACATACCCCAAGAGACTTGCAGCTGTAATTGCTGCAAAAGGTGGCTCTACAAAGTATTGACTTTGGGGGGGGGGGGTGAATACTTCCAGTTTGTAAGGCAACAAAATAGGAAAAATGCCAAGGGGGGGATGAATACTTTTGCAAGCCACTGTATGTTATGAGAACAATATGTTTCTTAGAGCTTGGTGAAAGAGTGGTTGTCCTATGGGATATTTTGCATACAACATTCCCACAACTTTCCTGGAATGGTGCAGGATAGTTGCTTGGCTTTGGAACATTCTCAGCACATTTAAGGAACTTGACAAAAATAACGTTATTTCATTACTTTAACAGAACGTTTCCCAAAAGTTCAAACATGGTTACATTTAATTTACATTTTGGTAAAGTTCTCCAACTGGTTTGACATTGGGAATGTTCTCAAATAGTTCAGAGCTATGCTACAGGACTATTTTGATAGCACAGACCGGATTATGTTCTGGGATTCATTCAATGGCATTGAGGAGTATACCACCTCAGTCACCGGCTTCATCAATAAGTGCTTCAACGACGTCATCCCGACAGTGACCGTACGTACATATCCCAGTCAGAAGCCATGGATTACAGGCAACAACCTCAGTGAGCTAAAGGCTAGAGCTGCCGCTTTCAAGGAGCAGGACACTAATCCGGACGCTTACAAGAAATCCCGCAATGCCCTCAGACGAACCATCAAACAGGCAAAGCATCAATACAGGATTAATATTGAATCCTACTACACCGGCTCTGACGCTCGTCGGATATGGCAGGGCTTGCAAACTATTACGGACTACAAAGGGTAACCCAGCCGCGAGCTGCCCAGTGACACGAGCCTACCAGACGAGCTAAATGCCTTTATGCTCGCTTCGAGGCAAGCAACACTGAAACATGCATGAGAGCACCAGCGGTTCCGGACGACTGTGTAATCACGCTCTCCATAGCCAATGTGAGCAAGACCTTTAAACAGGTCCTCATTCACAAGGCCGTGGGGCCAAACGGATTACCAGGACATGTACTCAGAGCATGCACGGACCAACTGGCAAGTGTCTTCACTTACATTTTCAACCTCTCCCTGACCGAGTCTGTAATGCCTACATGTTTCAAGCAGACCACCATAGTCCCTGTGCCCAAGAAAGCGAAGGTAACCTGCCTAAATGACTACCGCCCCATAGCACTCACGTCGGTAGCCATGAAGTGCTTTGAAAGACTGGTCATGGCTCACATCAACACCATCATCCCGGAAACCCTAGACCCACTCCAATTCCAAATAAATAAATAAAAATGTGCATACCGCCCCAACAGATCCACAGATGACGCAATCTCAATCGCACTCAATGCTGCCCTTTCCCACCTGGACAAAAGGAGCATGTGAGAATGCTGTTCATTGACTACTGCTCAGCGTTCAACACAGTAGTTTCCACAAAGCTCATTACTAAGCTAAGGACCCTGTGACTAAACACCTACCTCTGCAACTGGATCCTGGACTTCCTGACGGTGTCAAAGGGTGCTGAAGGTGGGTGTGGTGCATGAATCAGGCGCAGGACGCAGAGGCTCAGTCCAAAAGACTTTAGTGCAATATTCACTAAAAGAAATAAGCACAATAAGCCCGAAGGCGAATACACGGCGCACACAGGCGTCAAATAAACGGCGCACTAACATGTGCAAAAAGAACCTCTCCAAAACACTGGAGGGAAATAAGTAGCTCCAACACGAAACAGAAGAGCAATCACACACAAAGACAAACACAACCAACGAGAACTAAATAGGACACTAACGAGGACTAACAAGACACAGGTGTACAACATCAAGACAAAACCAAACGAACATGAAACATAGATCGGTGGCAGCTAGTACTCCGCGGAAGCCTGCCCGAACCAGGAGGAGGAGCAGCCTCGGCCGAAACCGTGACAGTACCCCCCCCTTGACGCGCGGCTCCAGCCGTGCGCCGACCCCGGCCTCGGGGACGACCAGGAGGACGCGGAGCAGGGCGCGCGGGATGGTCCCGGTGGAACTCCGACAGGAGAGATGGGTCTAGGATGTCCCTCCGCGGCACCCAGCACCGCTCCTCCGGGCCGTACCCCTCCCACTCCACGAGATACTGGAGACCCCCCATCCGGCGTCTGGAGTCCAAGATGGACCGAACGGTGTACGCCGAAGCCCCCTCGATGTCCAGTGGGGCGGAGGAGTCTCTCCTATCTCATTGTCCTGGAGTGGACCAGCTACCACCGGCCTGAGAAGAGACACATGGAACGAGGGGTTAATATTCTTATACTCAACAGGTAGATGTAACCTATAACACACCTCGTTCAATCTTCTCAGGACTTTAAAGGGCCCCACAAACCGCCGACCCAGCTTCCGGCAGGGCAGGTGGAGGGGTAGGTTTCTGGTAGAGAGCCAGACTCGATCTCCGGGTGCGTACACCGGCCCCTCACTGCGGTGGAGATCGGCGCTCGCCTTGTGACGAAGGACGGCCCGCTGCAGGTGGACGTGGGCAGCGTTCCACGTCTCTTCCGAGCGCCTCATCCAATCATCCACCGCAGGGGCCTCGATCTGGCTCTGCTGCCACGGTGCCAGAACCGGCTGGTAACCTAATACACATTGGAAGGGGGGTTAGGTTGGTAGAGGAGTGGCGGAGAGAGTTCTGGGCCATCTCGGCCCAGGGAAGGTACCTTGACCACTCCTCAGGCCGGTCCTGGCATACGACCTCAGAAACCTACCCACATCCTGGTTGACACGTTCTACCTGCCCGTTACTCTCCGGGTGGTACCCTGAGGTAAGGCTAACCGAGACCCCCAAACGCTCCATGAACGCTCTCCAAACACGGGAGGTAAACTGGGGGGCCTCGATCAGACACTATATCCTCGGGCACCCCGTAATGCCGGAAGACGTGGGTAAATAGGGCCTCAGCGGTCTGTAGGGCAGTAGGAAGACCCGACATAGGGAGAAGACGACAGGCCTTAGAGAACCGGTCCACAACGACCAGGATGGTGGTATTCCCCTGAGAGAGGGGAAGGTCTGTCACAAAATCCACAGAGAGGTGGGACCATGGTCGTTGTGGAACGGGCAGGGGTTGTAACTTACCCCTGGGCAGATGTCGGGCGCCTTACACTGGGCGCACACCGAGCAGGAGGAGACATAAACCCTCACATCCCTAGCCAAAGTAGGCCACCAGTATTTAGTGCTAAGGCAATGCACTGTCCGGCCAATACCCGGATGTCCAGAGGAGGGGGACGTGTGAGCCCAGTAAATGAGTCGATCCCCGAATCTCGAGCGGAACGTACTTCCGACCCTCAGGACACTGTGGAGGGCTGGGGTCGATGCACGCAACGCTCGCTCGATTTCGGCATCGACCTCCCATACCACCGGTGCCACAAGGCAAGACTCCGGTAGTATGGGAGTAGGCTCAACGGACCTCTCCTCCGTGTCATACCGCCGGGACAGCGCATCTGCCTTACCATTCTGGGACCCAGGGATGTACGTGATTTTAAATACGAACCTGGTGAGAAACATACTCCATCGAGCCTGGCGAGGGTTCAGTCTCCTCGCTGCCCGGATGTACTCCAGGTTCCGATGGTCAGTCAAAATGAGGAAAGGGTGTTGAGCCCCCTCAAGCCAATGCCTCCACACCTTAAGGGCTTGAACTACAGCTAACAGCTCCCTGTCCCCAACGTCATAGTTACGCTCCGCCGGGCTGAGATTTTTAGAATAAAAAGCACAGGGGCGGAGTTTAGGTGGCGTGCCAGACCGTTGAGAGAGAACTGTGCCCCTATACCTGCCTCAGACGCGTCCACCTCAACCTGAAAGGGTAATGCGGGATCCGGATGCGCCAGCACCGGAGCCGACGTAAACAGGTCCTTCAGTCTCCCAAAGGCCCTGTCCGCATCAGCTGACCACTGCAGGTGCACCGGACCCCCTTTCAGAAGGGGACGTGATGGGAGCTGCCCCCGGTCCAAACCCCCGGTAAACCTCCGGTAGTAATTCGCAAAGCCCAAGAACTGCTGCACCTCTTTTACAGTAGTTGGGGTTTGCCAATTACGCACAGCGGACACACGATCCACCTCCATTCTCACCCCTGACGCGGACAACCGATAACCCAAAAAGGAGACCGACTCCTGGAAAAACAGACATTTCTCTGCCTTGACATATAGGTCGTGCTCCAACAGCCTCCTCAATACACGACGCACCAGGGTTACATGCTCGGCTCGGGTAGACGAGTACACCAGAATATCATCAATGTACACAACCACCCCTTGTCCCTGCATATCCCGGAAAATGTCATCTACGAAGGATTGGAAGACTGATGGAGCATTCATCAACCCATATGGCATGACCAGATACTCGAAATGACCTGACGTGGTACTAAACGCTGTCTTCCATTCGTCGCCCTCCCTTATACGCACTCCTGAGATCCAATTTTGTGAAAAACCGCGCTCCATGCAATGACTCCGTCATGGTCGCAATCAGAGGGAGTGGATAACTGTATTTCACAGTAATCTGATTGAGACCACGGTAATCAATGCACGGGGCGCAACCTCCATCTTTCTTCTTCACAAAAAAGAAGCTCGAGGAGGCGGGAGAAGTGGAGGGCCGAATGTATCCCTGTCTCAAAGATTCGGCTATGTAAGTCTCCATAGCTTTTCTCTCCTCTTGAGACAAAGGATACACATGGCTCCGTGGGAGCGCTGCTCCTGCCTGGAGTTCGCACAATCCCCCTGTCTATGAGGAGGCAACTGTGTCGCCCTAGTTTTACTAAACACGAGAGCTAAATCCCCATATTCAGGCGGAATGTGCAGTGCGGGCACTTGGTTTGGACTTTCCACCGAAGTCGCCCCCACGGAAACACCCAGACATCGCCCCTCGCACTGAGCAGACCACCCATCGAGAGCCCTCTGTTGCCACGAAATAGCAGGGTTATGGGTGCTTAACCAGGGAATTCCCAGCACCACCGGGTACGCAGGAGAGTCGATCAGATACAGCTGTATAGTCTCTTCATGACCCCCCTGCGCACACATCCTAAGTGGCGCTGTGATCTCCCTAATCAGCCCCGACCCCAACGGGCGGCTATCTAAGGCATGAATGGGAAAAGGGTTTTCAACAGGTAGGAGAGGGATCCCTAAATCTAAACAACATTTCTGATCAACAAAATTCCCAGCTGCGCCTGAATCTACTAGCGCCTTATGCTGGGAATGAGGTGCAACCTGTGGAAAACAAACAGGTATACAAAAGTGCGCAACAGAAAGCTCTGGGTAAGTGGGATGTCTACTCACCTGGGAGGCCCCCCAGTGCGTGGCCTGTTGTCTTCTCCCCAGAGAACCCTCCCCAGGACCTGGCCGCAGTGTGCCCTCCACGACCGCACTTGGTGCAGGAGACAGGCCCCCTCGGGCTCCTCCTCCTCCTTTCTCTTGCGCCGGCACCACCGAGCTCCATAGGGCTCGGCTCGGAGGTGCCGGAGGGCGGAATGGAAGGACCCCCCTCGGGACGTCCACGGGTGGCCAGCAGGGTGTCCAGACGGATGGACATATCGACCAACTGGTCGAAGGTAAGATGGGTATCCCTGCAGGCCAACTCACGTTGAACGTCCTCCCGTAGGCTACATCGAAAATGGTCGATGAGGGCCCGTTCATTCCACCCTGCGTCCGCCGCTAGAGTCCGGAACTCTAAAGCAAACGCCTGTGCGCTCCTCCTCCCCTGTCTCAGGTGGACTAGACGCTCCCCCGCCGCTTTGCCCTCAGGTGGATGGTCGAACCCGGCCTTGAAGCGACGGGAGAACTCGGCGTAGGAGATGGTGTTGGCGTCCATCTTCCTCCACTCGGCGTTAGCCCACTCCAACGCCTTGCCCGTGAGACAGGAGATGAGGGCGGAAACGCTCTCGTGTCCCGAGGGCACCGGGTGTACAGTGGCCAGGTAGAGCTCCACCTGCAGGAGGAACCCCTGACACCTGGCAGCTGTTCCGTCATACGCCCTCGGGAGCGAGAGCCGAATCCCCCTGGGTTCCGAACCTGGGACTGGTGGACCGACCGATGGGGTGGGCAGGGTAGGTGGAGGTGTGGGTACCCTGCTGGCCTCCCATCGGTGCAAGGTGTTGATTACGTCCTGTAGAGCGGTCCCCAGTTGTCTTATCTGGTCATCTTGCCCACGGATATGCTCCTCGGCGACTCAGGCGTAACTGCCGATCCTGCTGATTCCATTAAGGTGTGTGATTCTGTCAATGGGTGCTGAAGGTGGGTGTGGTGCATGAATCAGGCGCAGGACGCAGAGGCTCAGTCCAAAGACTTTAGTGCAATATTCACTAAAAAGAAATAAGCACAATAAGCCCGAAGGCGAATACACGGTGCACACAGGCGTCAAATAAACGGCGCACTAACATGTGCAAAAAGAACCTCTCCAAAACACTGGAGGGAAATAAGTAGCTCCAACACGAAACAGAAGAGCAATCACACACAAAGACAAACACAACCAACGAGAACTAAATAGGACACTAACGAGGACTAACAAGACACAGGTGTACAACATCAAGACAAAACCAAACGAACATGAAACATAGATCGGTGGCAGCTAGTACTCCGGGGACGACGACCGCCGAAGCCTGCCCGAACCAGGAGGAGGAGCAGCCTCGGCCGAAACCTTGACAGACGGGCCGTCGCCAGGTGGTAAGGGTAGGCAACAACACATCTGCCACACTGATCCTCAACACCGGGGCCCCTCAGGGGTGCGTGCTTACTCCCCTCCTGTACTCCCTGTTCACCCACGACTGCATGGCCAAGCACGACTCAAACACCATCATTAAGTTTGCTGACGACACGACAGTGGTAGGCCTGATCACCGAAAACGATGAGACAGCCTATAGGGAGGAGGTCAGAGACCTGGCAGTGTGGTGTCAGGACAACAACCTCTCCCTCAACATGAGAAAGACAAAGGAGCTGATCGTGGACTATAGGAAAAGCTGGGCCGAATACACCCCCATTCACATCGCCGAGCTGTAGTGGAGCGGGTCGAGAGTTTCATGTTCCTTGGTGTCCACATTACCAACAAACTATCATGGTCCAAACACACCAAAACAGTCGTGAAGAGGGCACGACACCTCCTTTTCCCCCTCAGGAGACTGAAAAGATTTGGCATGGGTCCCCTGATCCTCAAAAAGTTATACAGCTGCACCATCGAGAGCATCCTGACCAGTTGCATCGCCGCCTGATATGGAAACTGCTCAGCATCCGACCATAAGGCGATACAGAGGGCAGTGCGTATGGCCCAGTACATCACTGGGGCCAAGCTTCCTGCCATCCAACTACACTACCAGTCAAAAGTACACCTACTCATTCAAGGGTTTTCTTTATTTTTACTATTTTCTAGATTGTAGAATAATAGTGAAGACATCAAAACTATGAAATAACACATATGGAATCATGTAGTAACCAAAAAAGTGTAAAACAAATCAAAATATATTTTATATTTGAGATTCTTCAGATAGTCACCCTTTGCCTTGATGACAGCTTTGCACACTCTTGGCATATATACTAGGCGGTGTCAGAGGAAGGCCCAAAAAATGGTCAAAGACTCCAGTCACCCAAGTCATAGACTGTTCTCTCTGCTACCGCACGGCAAGAGGTACCGGAGCGCAAAGTCGAGGTCCAAAAGGCTCCTTAACAGCTTCTACCCCCAAGACATAAGACTGCTGAACAATTAATAAAATGGCCACCCAGACTATTTACATTGACCAACCCTCTTTGTTTTTACACTGCTGTTGCTCGCAGTTTATTATCTATGCATAGTCACTTTACCCCTACCTACATGTACAAATTACCTCGACTAACCTGTAACCCCATACATTGACTCCGTACCGGTACAGCCTGTATATAGCCTCGTTATTGTTATTTTATTGTGATACTTTTTATTTAATTTGTTTTACTTTAGTTTAAGTAAATATTTTCTTAACTCTATTTCTTGAACTGCATTGTTGGTTAAGGGCTTGAAAGTAAGCATTTCATGGTAAGGTCTACACCTGTTGTATTCGGCGCATGTGACAAATAACATTTTATTTGATTTGATTTTGATTTCTTTTGTGGGAATTTCAGTACTTCAGCATAACGTTTCCTACAGGTTTACTCATGGTTCTATTTGAAGTCATGTTCTCAAATTGTTGCAAGAACGTAAACTGAATATCTTAACTACATTCTGGGAACATAAAAAAAATTGTGTGACTTAATCGATGTTCTCAGAACATTCAGAGAATGTATAGGTGTCTTTTAAGTCAGTTCTTGGCAATATTCTGGAGAAAAAAAAATGTCTTGAATTGTACACATTAACAACAATAAGCTCTAAATTCTATGCTCAGAACATGAAGAAAACCTTCCATAAAAACCACAAGAAAACTTTATTAACTAGCCTTTTGGTGGCCCCCCTCTTGATGGCGTAGAGAAAAATGTAGGTTTTAAAGTACATTTCTTGCCATTCTACATATTTTGCCATAGGGCGTAGAGAAAAATTTGCAGTTTTAAAGCAAGTTTTCCACAGTTTTAAACATTTTGCAGAGAGACATTTTTAGCAGTTTTAAAGCTAATTTCCTGCAATTCAGTCCATTTTGCCATGGGTTGGAGATAATTTTTTTGGCAGTTTTAAAGTGAATTTCCTGCAATTCTACACATTTTGCCAGGACTTATGCCATGTTAATGATATCTGAGTGAGAGTGACTAATAAAATAAATGTGGGCCCCCTGGAGATCAGGGCCCCTGGGCAACCGATTATGTGGCTTATGCCTGGAGCCAGCCCTGCGTTCAGAGAACATTCTAAGAATGTTATTTAAAAACTATACATTCTGTTCTCAGCATCTATGCTCTATCTTGTTAAGTGTGATCTTAGTGAGTTCTTGTTTCCTTTGAAATGGAGTCTGTTTGAATAGACTAAAATGAACAGCTTTGTATGTGTAAAAAAACATGCTAGCTCCATCCTGGTGGATTGCATGATTAATCCCTAAGGAAATTAATTTCTATATGTGCTTGGAGTTAAAAAAAGTTAGCCCAAAATAGGCTGGCAGTGTTGTTAAGTCCTACATTCAGTTAAAGTTTTAAGGAACTTATTAAAAAAACTCAAAATAACCTATAATTTCCGTTCTCAAAGCGTTAATAAAACCTCCCAGGAAAACTTTAAAGGAACCAGAGTAAAACGTTCTCAGAACCTCCCTGCAACCTAAAAATAAACATTCCCAGAACAGGCAAAATGTTCACTTCTGTTCTCAGAAAACGTTCAGTTTTACCGGTCAAGAAATGTATGGCTTTGTTCCCACAACAAACCTGAAGGGGCACGTGCCCTTGTGCACCCTATGGGCATGATGCCTCTACACACACACACACGCTGGGCCCAGCCTCTGTAGCGGCTGGGGATGTCCTTCTTCACGTCTTGGTTTGTTCTGAATGGCCCATAAACAGTCTGCAGAAACACATTGAAACAACACTGCTTCCTCCACTCATTCTGTCTCTCTCTCTCTCTCTCTCGCTCTCGCTCTCTCCCTCTGTCTCTCTCTCTCTCTCTCTCTCTCTCTCTCTCTCTCTCTCTCTCTCTCTCTCTCTCTCTCTCTCTCTCTCTCTCTCTTTCTCTCTCTCCACCAGGCTCTGTACTCTGGGGTTGTTTTGTAACGGCCCAGCCTGGCCTGTGGAGGGAGGGAGGAAGGAAAGCAGTGTGAGAAAGTGCTATTTTTTTGGAGTGGACAGGAATTGGCCTCACGGCTCACGGTTCCTTTCCTCGCCACGGGAACAATGCCGTGGCGTCACACCCCTTCGCAGCCCTCCGCCATTCACATGGAAACATGTTCCCAGAATTCCACTCCCAGGCACAGAGGTAAGGCATGAGGCTGAGAACGGATAGAGGGAGGGTAAGAAGGGAGGCAAGGCTGAGAAAGGAGGAAGGAAGAGAGAGAGAGAGAGAGAGAGAGAGAGAGAGAGAGAGAGAGAGAGAGAGAGAGAGAGAGAGAGAGAGAGAGAGAGAGAAGGAGAGGGGTAGAGAGAGAAGGAGAGGGGTAGAGAGAGAGAGAGAGAGAGAGAGAGAGAGAGAGAGAGAGAGAGAGAGAGAAGGTAATGAAGGGAGAGGAAGCAGAGTAACAGGGTGTCTGTAGCCATGGTGATTTAGATCAAAGGTTCTGTATAGCCATGGTGATGTAGATCAAAGGTTCTGTATAGCCATGGTGATGTAGATCAAAGGTTCTGTATAGCCATAGGGATGTAGATCAAAGGTTCTGTATAGCCATGGTGATGTAGATCAAAGGTTCTGTATAGCCATGGTGATGTAGATCAAAGGTTCTGTATAGCCATGGTGATGTAGATCAAAGGTTCTGTATAGCCATGGTGATGTAGATCAAAGGTTCTGTGTAGCCATGGTTATGTAGATCAAAGGTTCTGTATAGCCATGGTTATGTAGATCAAAGGTTCTGTATAGCCATGGTTATGTAGATCAAAGGTTCTGTATAGCCATGGTGATGTAGATCAAAGGTTCTGTATAGCCATGGTGATGTAGATCAAAGGTTCTGTATAGCCATGGTTATGTAGATCAAAGGTTCTGTATAGCCATAGGGATGTAGATCAAAGGTTCTGTATAGCCATGGTGATGTAGTTCAAAGGTTCTGTATAGCCATGGTGATGTAGTTCAAAGGTTCTGTGTAGCCATGGTGATGTAGTTCAAAGGTTCTGTATAGCCATGGTGATGTAGATCAAAGGTTCTGTATAGCCATTGTGATATAAACTGAGCAAAAATATGAACGCAACAGTGTTGGTCCCATGTTTCATGAGGTGAAATAAAATATCCCAGAAATGTTCCATGTGCACAAAAAGCTTATTTTAAAAAGAAATCCATGTTATTTCTCTCTAATGAATTTATTTCAATTGACTGATTTCCTTATATGAACTGTAACTCAGTAAAATCGTTGCATGTTGCGTTTATATTTTTGTATCGCCATGGTGATATAGAGCAAAGCTAATTAGTTGAGTGGAATGGGAAAAGGGGGTGTGGCTTGAGGAGAGTGAGGCGCATGTTAATGATGCAATCTCTCTCTCCCTCCCTCTCTCTCTCTCTCTCTCTCCATATTCCCTCATTTTCTCAATGTAACTCTCTCTCTCTCCCTCCCTCTCTCTCTCTCTCTCTCCATATTCCCTCATTTTCTCAATGTAACTCTCTCTCTCTCCCTCCCTCTCTCTCTCTCTCTCTCTCCATATTCCCTCATTTTCTCAATGTAACTCTCTCTCTCTCCCTCCCTCTCTCTCTCTCTCTCTCCATATTCCCTCATTTTCTCAATGTAACTCTCTCTCTCTCTCTCTCTCTTTCCTTCCTCCCTCCTGTTGTTTGTACAAAGGACAAATTAACTTCAGTATGATGTGCAGTTGGCACGCGAAGGCCCTTTATTCACCCTTATGAACAGAACAGCTCCAGCTCCACAAACACACACACACACACACACACACACACACACACACACTCACTCCAGCCCCAACGCTAGCTCCAGCCTGGCTGGTTGTGAGGGTCTGGAGGTCTTTTAACCAGACTGAATGCTGCACTCATCATTAAAACAATGAGGCCTCAGTGTTGTTTACCAGGCAAGAGCAGGACTTCCACCCAGATAAATGATGGAGAGTGAGAGCTGCAGTTGAGCTGTAGTGATGGTTCATTGATCATGCTGTGTCATACACATACCAAAATGGGCCGTCCCTGATCTGGCTAGAAAGCTCATACACACACACACACACACACACACACACACACACACACACACACACACACACACACACACACACACACACACACACACATCAAATCAAATCAAATTGTATTTGTCACATGCGCCGAATACAACAGGCGTAGACCTTACAGTGAAATGCTTACTTACAAGCCCTTAACCAACAAAGCAGTTTTAAGAAAGAATACCTAAAAAATTTTTTAAAATAATAACAATAATAATAATAATAATAATAATAATAATTAAAGAGCAGCAGTAAAATAACAGTAGCGAGGCTATATACAGGGGGTACCGGTACAGAGTCATACACACACCTTCAGTTTGTACATTATTACCCAATAAAACCTGCTTTGAACTTGCTCTGCTGCTGTTAAAACAAGAACAGCTTCCCTGCAGAGCTGCTTGGTGTCGATTGGTCCTCACAGCCTCACGCACAGAGATGTTGGCTGCATGGAATGAAGAAGTGAACTGAAATTCCAATTCCAATTTGACTAATTGCTTTTCAATACGTAATTGGAATTTCAATTTACTTCCTGAATTGAAAATGGACATGACCCAAAAAGGCTCTGCAGGGCAGAGTCAGGGCAGAGCGGTTGTGAAGGAAGTTGTCAAGGAAGTGAGTTTGTGTTTATACTGCAGCTCCCGCCCCCCACCCCCACCTACCGTTAACCAATCATGTCAATGCAGAGCTATGTGGCGCTATACGGAGCCCTCCACATTGTTACACAATTTGGGAGGCGCACAGCGATGCGGTACAGAGCTCAATTTGACCTCTGCGTGCTTTCCGGAGGCTTCCGCAATTGCGTCACACCCTCCATACGGCGTCTCCGACCACGTTTTCGGATCGTGCATAAATTGGCTTTTACCCTTGTTGGCATCATGGATCATCAGTAAGTGAAGGTGAAGGTTACAATCTAAGTGAAGCGAAGGGTTACACACCGGTGGTGGATGACACGTTTCTCTGCCTTAAAATGTCAAGTGCCTTAAGCACTCTATCTATCTCTCTATCTAGCTAGCCCTGCTTTTATACTGTACTGTAAATGAGCTTCATCATCGATGTGGTAAATGAGTTCCATTACCCTTGACCCCAAGGCATTGGAGGAGCAGAACAAGGACATGGTGATCGTAGGTCTGGTGCCCGTCTAGCCGCTCAACCAGATGGCGAGACATAACAATAATAATGACAATATGGGCAATAGAGGTCACGGACCTACAGAATAACCTTTCAGTAAAGCCACAGTAGTCTATTTATATTAGGGAAACTCAGTACCTTGCATACAGCCTGAAAAACATTATTCAAGATGGGTAAAACCAGACCCATATATTTACAGTTAGGCCAACTTTTAGAATGTTGAATATTGTTATAATTCTAGACATTCAGTTACATAGCATTGTTTAAATATTCCCCATGCAGTGTTAATGGGAAGCTAACATGGCTGACACACGTAGCCTAGTGGTTAAGAGTGTTGTGCCAGTAAGCAAAAGGTCGCTGGTTTGAATCCCTGAGTCGACTAGGTGAAAAAAAATCTGTCAATGCACCCTGGAGCACTTTAATCGTAATTGCACTGGATAGTGTCATGTTAATGCAGAAACCGCATTGGCCCAACTCTCTAAATACATGGCTCTGGATAAAACCCTTTAAATGATAGATAAAACCATGTAAAATATAGATAAAACATTGTAAAATATAGATAAAACACTATAAAATATAGATAAAACCATGTAAAAGACAGATAAAACCATGTAAAAGATATATAAAACCATGTGCACTAGGGATTACTTTTATTGTCACATACACCGGATAGGTGCAATGATTCATTTCCAATCCCCAATATACAGTACCAGTCAAAAGGTTGGACACACCTACTCATTGAAGGGTTTTTCTTTAATTTGACTATTTTCTAAATTGTAGAATAATAGTGAAGACATCAAAACTATGAAATAACACATATGGAATCATGTAGTAATCAAAAATGTGTTAAAAAATTCTTTAAATAACCACCCTTTGCCTTGATGACAGCTTTGCACACTCTTGGCATTCTTTCAACCAGCTTCACCTGGAATGTTTTTCCAACAGGAGTTCCCACATATACTGAGCACTTGTTGGCTGCTTTTCCTTCACTCTGCTGTCCGACTCATCCCAAACCATCTCAATTGGGTTGAGGTCGGGGGATTGTGGAGGCCAGGTCATCTGATGCAGCACTCCATCACTCTCCTTCTTGGTCAAATAGCCCTTACACAGCCTGGCGGTGTGTTGGGTCATTGTCCTGTTGAAAAACAAATGATAGTCCCACTAAGCCCAAACCAGATGGGATGGCGTATCACTGCAGAATGCCATGGTAGCCATGCTGGTTAAGTGTGCCTTGAATTCTAAATAAATCACAAACAGTGTCACCAACAAAGCACCCCCACACCATAACACCTCCTCCTCCATGCTTTACGGTGGGAAATACACATGCGGAGATCATCCGTTCACCCACACCGCGTCTCACAAAGACACCACGGTTGGAACCAGAAATCTCACATTTGGAATCCAGACCAAAGGACACATTTTCACCTGTCTAATGTCCATTGCTCGTATTTCTTGGCCCAAGCAGGTCTCTTCTTCTTATTGGTGTCCTTTAGTAGTGGTTTCTTTGCAGCAATTTGACCATGAAGGCCTGATTCACAGAGTCCCCTCTGAACAGTTGATGTTGAGATGTGTCTGTGACTTGAACTCTGTGAAGCATTTATTTAGGCTGCAATTTCTGAGGCTGGTAACTCTAATGAACTTATCCTCTGCAGCAGAGGTAACTCTGGGTCTTCCATTCCTGAGGCGGTCCTCATGAGAGCCAGTTTCATCATAGCGCTTGATGGTTTTTGCGACTGCACTTGAAGAAACTTTCAAAGTTCTTGAAATATTCCGTATTTACTGACCTTTATGTCTTAAAGTAATGATGGACTGTCATTTCTCTTTGCTTATTTGAGCTGTTCTTGCCATAATATGGACGTGGTCTTTTACGGAATTGGGCTATCTTCTGTATACCCCCCCTACCTTGTCAAAACACAACTGATTGGCTCAGATGCATTAAGAAGGAAATACATTCCACAGATTAACATTTAAGAAGGCACACCTGTTAATTGAAATTCATCCCAGGTGACTACCTCATGAAGCAGGTTGAGAGAATGCCAAGAGTGTGCAAAGCAAAGGGTGGCTATTTGAAGAATCTCAAATATAAAATATATTTTGATTTGTTTAACACTTTTTTGGTTACTACATGATTTCACATGTGTTATTTCATAGTTTTGATGTCTTCACTATTATTCTACAATGTAAAAAATAGTAAAAAATAAAGAAAAACCCTTGAATGAGTAGGTGTGTCCAAACTTTTGACTGGTAGTGTATATATATTTTAAAATATATACAGTGGGGAGAACAAGTTTTTGATACACTGCCGATTTTGCAGGTTTTCCTACTTACAAAGCATGTAGAGGTCTGTAATTTTTATCATAGGTACACTTCAACTGTGAGAGACGGAATCTAAAACAAAAATCCAGAAAATCACATTGTATGATTTTTAAGTAATTAATTTGCATTTTATTGCATGACATAAGTATTTGATACATCAGAAAAGCAGAACTTAATATTTGGTACAGAAACCTTTGTTTGCAATTACAGAGATCATACGTTTCCTGTAGGTCTTGACCAGGTTTGCACACACTGCAGCAGGGATTTTGGCCCACTCCTCCATACAGACCTTCTCCAGATCCTTCAGGTTTTGGGGCTGTCGCTGTGCAATACGGACTTTCAGCTCCCTCCAAAGATTTTCTATTGGGTTTAGGTCTGGAGACTGGCTAGGCCACTCCAGGACCTTGAGATGTTTCTTACGGAGCCACTCCTTAGTTGCCCTGGCTGTGTGTTTCGGGTCGTTTTCATGCTGGAAGACCCAGCCACGACCCATCTTCAATGCTCTTACTGAGGGAAGGAGGTTGTTGGCCAAGATCTCACGATACATGGCCCCATCCATCCTCCCCTCAATACGGTGCAGTCGTCCTGTCCCCTTTGCAGAAAAGCATCCCCAAAGAATGATGTTTCCACCTCCATGCTTCACGGTTGGGATGGTGTTCTTGGGGTTGTATTCATCCTTCTTCTTCCTCCAAACACGGCGAGTGGAGTTTAGACCAAAAAGCTATATTTTTGTCTCATCAGACCACATGACCGTCTCCCATTCCTCCTCTGGTTCATCCAGATGGTCATTGGCAAACTTCAGACGGGCCTGGACATGCGCTGGTTTGAGCAGGGGGACATTGCGTGCGCTGCAGGATTTTAATCCATGATGGCGTAGTGTGTTACTAATGGTTTTCTTTGAGACTGTGGTCCCAGCTCTCTTCAGGTCATTGACCAGGACCTTCCTCATGATCATTGATGCCCCACGAGGTGAGATCTTGCATGGAGCCCCAGACCGAGGGTGATTGGCGTCATCTTGAACTTCTTCCATTTTCTAATAATTGCGCAAACAGTTGTTGCCTTCTCACCAAGCTGCTTGCCTATTGTCCTGTAGCCCATCCCAGCCTTGTGCAGGTCAACAATTTTATCCCTGATGTCCTTACACAGCTCTCTGGTCTTGGCCATTGTGGAGAGGTTGGAGTCTGTTTGATTGAGTGTGTGGACAGGTGTCTTTTATACAGGTAACGAGTTCAAACAGGTGCAGTTAATACAGGTAATGAGTGGAGAACAGGAGGGCTTCTTAAAAAAAAACTAACAGGTCTGTGAGAGCCGGAATTCTTACTGGTTGGTAGGTGATCAAATACTTATGTCATGCAATAAACTACAAATTAATTACTTAAAAATCATACAATGTGATTCTCTGGATTTTTGTTTTAGATTCAATCTCTCACAGTTGAAGTGTACCTATGATAACAATTACAGACCTCTACATGCTTTGTAAGTAGGAAAACCTGCAAAATCGGCAGTGTATCAAATACTTGTTCTCCCCACTGTATATTATTTTAAATATTATTTTTAATATATGTTCCTTCTTTATTATTTTCCCCAAACCTCGCCCCTAATTGGAAATGGACAACAATACTTAGGCTTCTACTTCCAGCTTATACATACTATATACAGTGCCTTCGGAAAGTATTCAGACCCATTGACTTTTTCCACATTTTGTTAGGTTACAGCATTATTCAAACATTGATTAAATCTTTTTTTTTACCTGATCAATCTACACACAATACCCCATAACAATAAAGCAAAAACAGGATTTTAGACATTTTCTGCTAATTTCTTCAAAATAAAAAAAGGAAATATCACATTTACATAAGTATTCAGACCCTTTACTCAGTACTTTGTTGAAGCACCTTTGGCAGCGATTACAGCCTCGAGTCTTCTTGGGTATGACGCTACAAGCATGGCACACCTGTATTTGAGGAGTTTCTCCCATTCTTCTCTGCAGATCCTCTCAAGCTCTGTCAGGTTGGATGGGGAGCGTTGATGCACAGCTATTTTCAGGTATCTCCAGAGATGTTAGATCTGGTTCAAGTCCAGGCTCAGGCTGGGCCACTCAAGGACATTCAGAGACTTGTCCCGAAGCCACTCCTGCGTTGTCTTGGCTGTGTGCTTAGGGTCGTTGTCCTGTTGGAAGGTGAACCTTCACCCCAGTCTGAGGTCCTGAGTGCTCTGGAGCAGGTTTTCATCAAGGATCTCTCTGTACTTTGCGCCGCTCATCTTTTCCTCAATCCTGACTAGTCTCCCAGTCCATGCAGCTGAAAAACATCCCCACAGCATGATGCTGCCACCACCACGCTTCAACGCAGGGATGGTGCCAGGTTTCCTCCAGAAGTGACGCTTGGCATTCAGGCCAAAGAGTTCAATCTTGGTTTCTCAGACCAGATAATCTTGTTTTTCTGAGTCTTTAGGTGCCTTTTGGCAAACTCCAAGCGGGCTGTCATGTGCCTTGTACTGAGGAGAGGCTTCCGTCTGTCCACTCTACCATAATGGCCTGATTGGTGGAGTGATGCAAAGATGCTTGTCCTTCTGGAAGGTTTTCCCATCTCCACAGAGGAACTCTATAGCTCTGTCAGAGAGATCATCGGGTTCTTGGTCACCTCCCTGACCAAGGCCCTTCTCCCCCGATTGCTCAGTTTGGCCAGGTGGTCAGCTCTAGGAAGAGTCTTGGTGGTTCCAAACTTCTTCCATTGAAGAATGATGGAGGCCACTGTGTTCTTGGGGACCTTCAATGCTGCAGACATTTGTTGGTACCCTTCCCTAGATCTGTGCCTCGACACAGCTCCACGGACAATTCCTTCGACCTCATGGCTTGGTTTTTGTTCTGACATGCGCGGTCAACTATGGGACCTTATATAGACAGGTGTGTGCCTTTCCCAATCATGTCAAATCAATTGAATTTACCACAGGTGGAATCCAATGAAGTTGTAGAAACATCTCAAGGATGATCAATGGAAACAGGATGCACCTGAGCTCCAGTTTGAGTCTCATAGCAAAGGGTCTGAATACTTATGTAAATAAGGTGTTTCAGTTATTTTTTTAGTTTTTTTTATTAGCGAACGTATCTAAAATCCTGTTTTTGCTTAGTCATTATGGGGTATTGTGTGTAGATTGCTGAGGATTTTTATGAATTTCATCCTTTTTAGAATAAGGCTGTAACGTAACAAAATGTGGAAAAAGTCAAGGGATCTGAATACTTTCCAAACAGTATATTACGGACAGTAGATTTTACATTAGTTATCTTTTGTTTGTTTTTAGTCCCAGCCTTCAGCTACCCTCAACCCCTCCCATCTATCTCTGAAGACCATCCCGTTTTTATTTCTAGCTACCATATATTTTTCCACTGTGCTGTGATGATTCACAACATTTCTGAACTTTTCTATTCTCGTAGTTTCTACAGATTGAAAATTAAAGATAGATTTTTTTGCTAAGAGCATTATTATATTATTGATCGATTGACTATGACTTTTCAAATCACCCAGAAATGTGCTGTTTTACAGGGTCAGTCATAGTAGTATGGCGCCCCTGGAGCAAATTAGGGTTAAGTGCCTTGATCACGGGCACATGGACACATTTTTCACCTTGTCGGCTCGGGTATTCGAACCAGTGACCTTCCAATATATAAAACCATGTACAAGAGAGGTAAAACCATGTAAAAGAGAGATAAAACCTTGTAAATTAGGGGTAAAAAGGAGTGTGAAAGAGAGGAGGACTATCCTGGTTTAAAAGAAAAACATTCATGAAATACAGCTTCCATCCTGTCCATTAAAACCGTTGCTTCCGTCCTCCCCCAACTACAGTAGCATGCTGATTACTGACCAAAAACAACTATCCTCCTCTATCCTCCTCACTCCAAGAACAGAACAAACACAACCACTGCATTGTTGGAGGAGGCTTGAAGTTCCACAACAAACATCAGACACGGACATCAGAAAGGAAGGGAGGAGTGGGGAGGAGAGGAGGAGAGGGGTAAGAAAAGATGAGCGAGGAAGCTGCTGGGGTCTTGGGGGAACAGGCCCGTGACGGAGGGGGAGTGGGTGTCTGTACCCCCATTCTGGTTGTTTTAACAGCAGTTAGTTGGCACAGGGCTGACTGAACGCTGGACTGCCTAGTCTACTATATCCTGCTGAGCTCACTCTGTCTCTGTCTCTGTCTCTGTCTCTGTCTCTGTCTCTGTCTCTGCCTCTGTCTCTCTCTCTCTCTCTCTCTCTCTCTCTCTCTCTCTCTCTCTCTCTCTCTCTCTCTCTCTCTCTCTCTCTCTCTCTCTCTCTCTCTCTCGCTGTCTCCCTCTCTCTCTCTCTCTCTGTCCCCCTTCTCTCTATCTCTCTCTCTTCTCCCTCTCTCTCTCTCTCTCTCTCTCTCTCTCTCTCTCTCTCTCTCTCTCTCTCTCTCTCTCTCTCTCTCTCTCTCTCTCCCTTAATATTGTCCGTCTGTCTCTCTCTTTCTCACACTCGAGCACGAAGCATGTCGAAGATAGTGTGAAATAAGACTCTCAGAGGACACACAGCTGGAGATGGGTGTGTATATGCATGTGTCTGTGCTTGTGCAGTATGTGTGTGAAATCCCTAGTGCCTTCTGCTACATTTCTGGAGATCCTTACACTCATTCCAGAGCCAGAAGTGAGTGATCTCCATCAGAATAGTGTTTGCAAGCTGCAAGTTGGCTGGGGTTAACAATGGTTGGAGGGCTCACTGTGGGCTCGCAATGCAAAATGTGTAACTTGTAGGGGCGGCAGGTAGCTTAGTGGTTAAGAGCGTTGTACCAGTAACCGAAAGGTTGCTGGTTCTAACCCCCAAGCCGACTAGGTGAAAAATCTGTAGATGTGCCCTTGAGCAAGGCACTTAACCCTAATTGCTCCTGTAAGTCGCTCTGGATAAGAGCGTCTGCTAAATGACCAATTTATTTAGAAACAGGTCAACGTCTCTCACATTAACCCTTACTGTCTAACCCTGTGTTATGTGAGGCTTGAAACTTGGCTTGAACATTGTCCTTTTTTTCTTCAACAACTGCAAGAGGAAGAGAGCATCAAACGTTTAGAAATTCGCACACTGAATACTGTATATTTGCCGGTAGACAACATTCATTTTCCTTGACTGTTATTTATGAGAAGCTTAATGATGGTGAGATATGAGGAATAACAGACACTAGACTAGACTAATATAGCTGCTGGGCTGGAGTCAAACTTCTCAAATGTGTTGCTATGGTGCATTATTCATGCAATGTGTCCCAATTCTGTTCCAAAGTGGCTATGTCTGGATTTCAGACTTCCTCTAAACATTGGGGAGAGAACTAAAAACAAACAATCGTCTTTCTTCCAGACATCTTTGCACACTCTTGGCATTCTCTCAACCAGCTTCATGATGTAGTCACTTGGAATGCATTTAAATTAACAGGTGTGCCTTCTTAAAATATCATTTGTGGAATTTCTCTGCAGGTTATGATGAGAGATTGACGCTCGGAGAAGACACAACAATAGCTACGGTTCCAGTCTCTTCAGAACCCCCGATTAATGACAAAAAAGCTTTATGTATAGAGTGAGCCAGTAACACTCACACACAACTGGCTGATTTATCTCTGCAGTTTCTCTGTAATGTCAACCAATTCAGTCCTAAGCCTATTTATTTAGGAATGGAGTGTTCTGAGATAAATTAGACCAAAGCGGAAGTCTCCCCACATCAGAGGTCAGAGGTCAGAGCTACATTCACACCCCTGGTTTTAAATATAGCTCACCTTGAGTTCCCGTGGCGATGGTAAACAATATGTAATGTTACATCACAGTGATGCACCCTGAGACAGGATGGGGACAATCAACAGGAAGTGTCTCAGCAGCAAGCTGCATCCCAGAGAAAAACACAAACAAACACAGCAAAACTACATACACACCAGAACACAGCCAAACACAGCTAGAGAGATACGGACGAACACAGCCAAACACAGCTTCGAGGCAAGTAACACTGAAACATGCATGAGAGCTTCAGCTGTTCCGGACGACTGTGTGATCACACTTTCTGTAGCCGATGTGAGTAAGACCTTTAAACAGGTCAACATTCACAAGGCCGCAGGGCCAGACAGATTACCAGGACGTGTACTCCGAGCATGCGCTGACCAACTGGCAAGTGTCTTCACTGACATTTTCAACCTCTCCCTGTCTGAGTCTGTAATACCAACATGTTTCAAGCAGACCACCATAGTCCCTGTGCCCAAGAACACTAAGGTAACCTTTCTAAATGACTACCGACCCGTAGCACTCACGTCTGTAGCCATGAAGTGCTTTGAAAGGCTGGTCATGGCTCACAGAAAACACCATTATCCCAGAAATCCTAGACCCACTCCAATTTGCATACCGCCCCAACAGATCCACAGATGATGCAATCTCTATTGCGCTCCACACATTCACGACAAAACCTATTCCCCTTAATGAGACTGAAAAAATTTGGCATGGGTCCTCAGATCCTCAAAAGGTTCTAAAGCTGCACCATCGAGAGCATCCTGACTGGTTGCATCACCGCCTGGTATGGCAACTGCTCGGCCTCCGACCGCAAGGCACTACAGAGGGTAGTGCGTACGGCCCAGTACATCACTGGGGCCAAGCTTCCTACCATCCAGGACCTCTATACCAGGCGGTGTCAGAGGAAGGCCCAGTACATCACTGGGGCCAAGCTTCCTACCATCCAGGACCTCTATACCAGGCGGTGTCAGAGGAAGGCCCCCCCCTCCCCCTTTTACACTGCTGCTACTCTCTGTTTATTAGTCAGTTTAATAACTCCACCTACATATTACCTCAATTACCTCGACTAACCGGTGCCCCCGCACATTGACTCTGTACCGGTACCCCCTGTATATAGCCTCGCTATTGTTCTTTTTACTGCTGCTCTTTAATTATTTGTTACTTTTATTTTGTATTATTTGTTTTTGTATGATTTGTTTTGGTATTCTTTCATAAAACTGCTTTGTTGGTTAAGGGCTTGTAAGTCACTGTAAGGTCTACACCTGTTGTATTCGGCGCATGTGACAAATACAATTTGATTTGATGAAGGCCTGATTCACACAATCACCTCTGAACAGTTGACGTTGAGATGTGTCTGTGACTTGAACTCTTTGAAGCATTTATTTGGGCTGCAATTTCTGAGGCTGGTAACTCTAATGCACTTATCCTCTGCAGCGGTGGTAACTCTGGGTCTTCCATTCTTGTGGCGGTCCTCATGAGAGCCAGTTTCATCATAGCGCTTGATGGTTTTTGCGACTGCACTTGAAGAAACTTTCAAAGTTCTTGAAATGTTCTGTATTGACTGACCTTCATGTCTTAAAGTAATGATGGACTGTCGTTTCTCTTTGCTTATTTGAGCTGTTCTTACCATAATATGGACGTGGTCTTTTACCAAATAGGGTTATCTTCTCTATACCCCCCCTACCTTGTCACAACACAACTGATTGGCTCAAACGCATTAAGAAGGAAATAAATTCCATACATTAACTTTTAACAAGGCACACCTGTTAATTGAAATGCATTCCAGGTGACTACCTCATGAAGCTGGTTGAGAGAATGCCAAGAGTGTGCAAAGCTGTCATCAAGGCAAAGGGTGGCTATTTGAAGAATCGCAAATATAACATATATTTTGATTTGTTTAACACTTTTTTATTTACTACATGATTCCATATGTGTTATTTCATAGTTTTGATGTCATCACTATTATTCTACAATGTAAACAATTAATTAACAAAAATATATATGGGGGATTGGAAATGATGCAGACAATTACATTGATTGAAGCCACCTGTGCTTTATTGGTTAAGAAAGGCTTTTTCTTTTGAACATTGACACTTTGAAGTCAGAACTTTGTACTTATATTTGCATATATCACTGTCATTTTTGAAACAATTAATCCAACTTGCCTGCCTCCTGCTGAGTCTTTGTCATTACGACTGCTAGAAAGCCCCTATTTTACGCTGATATAGGCAGCGGAGATCTCGCGCCAACCCGTCACTTCAAAAAGCACTCGATGATCTCGAAGTCTCTGCATATGAACGTTATGTTTATTGTGGCATAGCATGATGTAAGCAGAATTCAATATATTTCCCATGCAAGAACCCCAAAGAAAGCAGACCCCTCATCCATTTCAAGTGCCCCCTTTAGTCACTTTATCCTGGCACCGGGTCTGGGGAAGAATAGTGTTTTATCAGTGAGAAGCATGGCTAGCGTGTCTAGCGTTAGCCACATAGCATCAGCAATACTCAGATATTACACCCGTGAGAGTGTCACACCCTGGCTCTGGGGACTCTATATGTTGAGCCAGGGTGTGTAGATTCTATGTGTTTGTGTTCTATGTTAATATTCTAGTTGTTCTATTTCTATGTTGGCCAGAGTGGTTCTCAATCAGAGAAAACGAGTGTCAGCTGTTGCTGGTTGTCTCTGATTGGGAACCACATTTAAACAGGCTGTTTTCCCACAGTAGTTGTGGGATCTTGTTCCGTGTTCCTTTTTGGTTTGTACCGTAGGACTGCATGTATTGTTTGTTGTTTTGTTTGGGTTATCACTATAGATAATAAAGTATGTTTGCCTTCAACGCTGCGCCTTGGTCCACTCACTCTAACGATCGTGACAGAAGATCCCACCATACCAGGACCAAGCAGCGTGTCCAGGAGCAGGCAGCCTGGACATGGGAGGAGAAGCGGTGCCAACCGGGCCGTGGTTGGACAGGCGAGAGGCAACCCAAAAAAATTTTTAGGGGGGGGCACATGGCATGGACGACGGGGCTGCTGGAGGCAGAGAAGGGGCGAGTTCGTGGACGAGGTGAGAAGGCCACCGGGTTACGGGAGCCATTGGTAAGAAAAGGGAAGGAAGATGTAGAGGCACTGCGAGAGGTACTGAGGTGTATTGCCAGTCCGGTCCGGCCCGTTGCTGCTCCACGCACCAAGCCAGGGGTGCGCATCGTCAGCCCGGTCCGGCCCGTTCCTGCTCCACGCACCAAGCCAGGGGTGCGCATCGTCAGCCCGGTCCGGCCCGTTGCTGCTCCACGCACCAAGCCAGGGGTGCGCATCGTCAGCCGGTCCGCCCGTTCCTGCTCCACGCACCAAGCCAGGGGTGCGCACGTCAGCCCGGTCCGGCCCGTTCCTGCTCCACGCACCAAGCCAGGGGTGCGCGTCGTCAGTCCGCACAACCGTGCGCCCGGATCACCGGTGCCTGGTCAGGTACCGGTCAGCTGCTCCACACCGGAGCCTAAGCAATCCGCTTCTACGATGTCCAGTCCAGCTCCAGCCAGCGGGGCCAGACCGGACCAGGGGCGCCACGGGGGGATGGTTGAAGGGTGGTGGTCAAGCCCGGAGCCGGAACCACCTCCGAGGAGGAATGCCCACCCAGCCCTCCCCTGGTTTGTTTATGTTTAGGCGCGGTCGCAGTCCGCGCCTTTGGGGGGGGTACTGTCACACCCTGGCTCTGGGGACTCTATATGTTGAGCCAGGGTGTGTAGATTCTATGTGTTTGTGTTCTATGTTAATATTCTAGTTGTTCTATTTCTATGTTGGCCAGAGTGGTTCTCAATCAGAGGCAACGAGTGTCAGCTGTTGCTGGTTGTCTCTGATTGGGAACCACATTTAAACAGGCTGTTTTCCCACAGTAGTTGTGGGATCTTGTTCCGTGTTCCTTTTTGGTTTGTACCGTAGGACTGCATGTATCGTTTGTTGTTTTGTTCGGGTTATCACTATAGATAATAAAGTATGTTTGCCTTCAACGCTGCGCCTTGGTCCACTCACTCTAACGATCGTGACAGAGAGGCAGCCAGGCTAGCTTTAATATAAGCCACACAGCATTAGCTATACTCCCACTCAGACCCCTTGACATCCATCATGGAAACATAAATCCATTCCACCACTCACTGTCACTATAAACAGCTGGGGTAAATGTTTTATTACTCTCCAAACATTATAGGAAAAGAGGGCCAGGGTTCCAGGGATCCTCCAGCTTGCATTCTCTCTCTCTCTCTGTTTCTCTGTCTCTGTCTCTCTATCTGTTTCTCTGACTCTCTTTCTGTTTCTTTGTCTCTCTTTCTGTTTCTCTGACTCTCTCTTTCTGATTCTCTGACTCTCTCTGTTTCTCTGTCTCTCTCTCTTTCTGTTTCTCTGTCTCTCTCTCTCTCTTTCTCTGTCTCGCTATCTGTTTCTCTGACTCTCTCTTTCTGTTTCTCTGACTCTCTCTTTCTGTTTCTCTGACTCTCTCTTTCTGTTTCTCTGACTCTCTCTCTCTGTCTCTCTCTCTCTCTTTCTCTGTCTCGCTATCTGTTTCTCTGACTCTCTCTTTCTGTTTCTCTGACTCTCTCTTTCTGTTTCTCTGACTCTCTCTTTCTGTTTCTCTGACTCTCTCTTTCTGTTTCTCTGACTCTCTCTTTCTGTTTCTCTGACTCTCTCTTTCTGTTTCTCTGACTCTCTCTTTCTGTTTCTCTGGCTATCTGTTTCTCTGGCTATCTGTTTCTCTGGCTATCTCTCTCTGACTCTCGCTATCTGTTTCTCTGACTCTCGCTATCTGTTTCTCTGACTCTCGCTATCTGTTTCTCTGACTCTCGCTATCTCTGACTCTCTTTCTCTGACGAAACTAGCTAGCCAGCTAACTAGCTACTTGCTATTAGCCACAGTTAGCGGTATTTCACCCAGAACATTGGATTTTTTTCTGCGGGATTAATTCAATCACTGGATATTAATCACTGGATATTCGGCCAGTCTGCACAGCGCGTTATCGACCCAGAACATATCAGTTTTTCTGCCGGAATCACTGAATCACTGGACCTTTAACTCCGGATTCATCGCTACCAGCTAGCTTCAACTAAATGGACGCTGTGGTCTGGCTAATCATCCTGAGCTAGGCCCATCTCCCGGCTATCTACCTCTCTGTCAACCGGACGGGACCACCTAGTGTTGACACGGAGCCCCGCCGATCCTACACGACTGGTCTGCCGACGAAATCGTCTGATGTGGTTGCGACGACGTCGACCACGAAGATTCCATCTGCTAGCTCCGGCCCGCTAGCACACGCTAGCCGTGGCCTCTTACCTGCTAGTGCTTTAGCAGCCTCCGAACTATCCTATTGCTGTTCACCGGACCTTATGATAACTCAGCTATACAGCTGATGTCTGCTGGACTGTTCCTTTTTACGGTACTACATCCTGTTTATGTTTAGCCTCAGCCCAAACATGGTTAGCTTATTGTTGTTTCGGTTATTTCTAATTGTACTATTTCACTGTAGATCCCCCAGCCCAGCTAAACCTGCCTTAGATAGCTCCTTTGTCCCACCCCCATACACGCAGAGACCGACTCAATTGATGCCTCTAGTGATACTATCTCTTTCATTGTTACCCAACGCTTAGGTTTACCCCCACTTTACTCATATCCTTCCATATCCTTGTCTGTACATAATGCCCTGAATCTTTTCTACAACACCCGGAATTCTGCCCCCTTTATTCTATGTACCCGACGCACTAGAAGACCAGTTCTTAAAGCCTTTAGCCGTATCCTTATTCTAGTCCTCCTCTGTTCCTCTGGTGATGTAGAGGCTAACCCAGGCCCTGCAGCCCTCAGTATCACTCCTACTCCCCAGGCGCTATCATTTGCTGACTTCTGTAATCGCAAAAGTCTTGGTTTCTTGCACGTAAACATCAGAAGTCTACTTCCTAAGTTTGAGTTATTCACTGCGTTAGCACACTCCGCCAACCCTGATGTTCTAGCAGTGTCTGAATCCTGGCTCAGGAAGGCCACCAAAAATTCTGAAATGTCCATCCCCAACTATAACATTTTCCGTCTAGATAGAACTGCCAAAGGGGGGTGGAGTTGCAATCTACTGTAGAGATAGCCTGCAGAGCTCTATCATACTATCCAGGTCTGTGCCCAAACAGTTTGAGCTTCTACTTCTAAAAATCCACCTTTCCAGAAATAAGTCTCTCACTGTTGCCGCTTGCTACAGACCCCCCTCAGCCCCCAGATGTGCCCTGGATACCATATGTGAATTGATTGCCCCCCATTTATCCTCAGAGTTCGTACTGCTTGGTGACCTAAATTGGGATATGCTTAATACCCCGGCCATCCTACAATCCAAACTAGATGCCCTCAACCTCACGCAAATTATCAACGAACCTACCAGGTACAACCCTAAATCCGTAAACATGGGTACCCTCATAGATATCATCCTGACTAACATACCCTCTAAATACACCTCAGCTGTCTTCAACCAGGATCTCAGCGATCACGGCCTGCGTCCGTAACGGGTCCGCGGTCAAACGACCACCCCTCATCACTGTCAAACGCTCCCTAAAACACTTTAGCGAGCAGGCCTTCCTAATTGACCTGGCCCAGGTATCCTGGATGGATATAGATCTCATTCCATCAGTAGAGGATGCCTGGTTGTTCCTTAAAAGTAATTTCCTCTCAATCTTAAATAAACATGCCCCATTCAAAAAATACAGAACTAAGAACCGATATAGCCCCTGGTTCTCCTCAGACTTGACTGCCCTTGACCAGCACAAAAACATCCTGTGGCGTACTGCATTAGCATCAAATAGCCCCCGCGATATGCAACTTTTCAGGGAAGTTAGGAACCAATATACACAAGCAGTCAGGAAAGCAAAGGCAAACTTTTTCAAACAGAAATTTGCATCCTGTAGCACTAACTCCAAAAAGTTTTGGGACACTGTAAAGTCCATGGAGAATAAGAGCACTTCCTCCCAGTTGCCCACTGCACTGAGGCTAGGAAACACTATCACCACCCGATAAATCTACAATAATCGAGAATTTCAACAAGCATTTTGCTACAGCTGGCCATGCTTTCCATTTGGCTACCACTACCCCGGCCACCAACTCTGCACCCTCCGCTGAAACTTGCCCATGCCCCCCGCTTCTCCTTCACACAAATTCAGACAGCAGACGTTTTGAAAGAGCTGCAAAATCTGGACCCCTACAAATCAGCTGGGCTAGACAATCTGGACCCTTTCTTTCTAAAACTAGCCGCGAAATTGTCGCAACCCCTATTACTAGTCTGTTCAACCTCTCTTTCATAACGTCTGAGATCCCCAGAGATTGGAAAGCTGCCGCGGTCATCCCCCTCTTCAAAGGGGGTGACACTCTAGATCCAAACTGCTACAGACCTATATCCATCCTGCCCTGCCTTTCGAAAGTATTTGAAAGCCAAGTTAACAAACAGATCACCGACCATTTCGAATACCACCGTACCTTCTCCGCTATGCAATCCGGTTTCCGAGCTGGTCATGGGTGCACTTCAGCCACGCTCAAGGTCCTAAACGATATTATAACCGCGATTGATAATAGACAGTACTGTGCAGCCGTCTTCATCGACCTGGCCAAGGCTTTCGACTCTGTCAACCACCGCATTCTTATTGGCAGACTAAATAGCCTGCTAAATAGCCTGCCTCGCCTGGTTCACCAACTACTTCTCAGATAGAGTTCAGTGTGTCAAATCGGAGGGCCTGTTGTCTGGACCTATGGCAGTCTCTATGGGGGTGCCACAGGGTTCAATTATTGGGCCGACACTTTTCTCTGTGTATATCAATGATGTCGCTCTTGCTGCTGGTGACTCTCAGATCCACCTCTACGCAGACGACACCATTTTGTATACATCTGGCCCTTCATTGGACACTGTGTTAACAAACCTCCAAACGAGCTTCAATGCCATACAACACTCCTTCAGTAGCCTCCAACTGCTCTTAAACACTAGTAAAACTAAATGCATGCTTTTCAATCGAACGCTGCTGGCACCCGCCCACCCGACTAGAATCACCACTCTTGACGGGTCTGACCTAGAGTATGTGGACAACTACAAATACCTAGGTGTCTGGTTAGACTGTAAACTCTCCTTCCAGACTCACATAAAGAATCTCCAATCCAAAGTTAAATCTAGAATCGCCTTCCTATTTCGCAACAAAGCCTCCTTCACTCATGCTGCCAAACATGCCCTCGTAAAACTGACTATCCTACCGATCCTTGACTTCGGCGATGTCATTTACAAAATAGCCTCCAACACTCTACTCAGCAAATTGGATGTAGTCTATCACAGTGCCATCCGTTTTGTCTCCAAAGCTCCATACGCTACCCACCACTGTGACCTGTACGCTCTTGTTGGCTGGTCCTCACTACATGTTCGTCATCAAACCCACTGGCTCCAGGCCATCTATAAATCACTTCTAGGCAAATCCCCGCCTTATCTTAGCTCATTGGTCACCATAGCAGCACCCACCCGTAGTCTGCGCTCCAGCAGGTATATCTCACTGGTCATTCCCAAAGCCAACACCTCCAATTCCTTCCAGTTCTCTGCTGCCAATGACTGGAACGAATTGCAAAAATCTCTGAAGTTGGAGACTCTTATCTCCCTCACTAACTTTAAGCATCAGTTGTCAGAGCACCTTACCGATCACTGCACCTGTACACAGCCCATCTGAAATTAACCCACCCAACTACCTCATCCCTATATTGTTATTTATTTTGCTCTTTTGCACCCCAGTATCTCTATTTGCACATAATCTCTTGCACATCTAGCATTCCAGTGTTAATACTATTGTAATTATTTTGCACTATAGCCTATTTATTGCCTTACCTCCATAACTTGCTACATTTGCACACACTGTATATATATTTTCTGTTGTATTTTTGACTTTATGTTTTTTACCCCATATGTAACTCTGTGTTGTTTTTATCGCACTGCTTTGCTTTATCTTGGCCAGGTCGCAGTTGTAAATGAGAACTTGTTCTCAACTGGCTTACCTGGTTAAATAAAGGTGAAATAAAAAAATAAAAAATTATGTTTCTCTCTCTCTCTCTTTCTGTTTCTCTCTCTCTCTTTCTGTTTCTCTGACTCTCTCTTTCTGTTTCACTGTCTCTCTCGTTCAATTTCTCAGACTCTCTCTCTCTCTCTCGTATATATATACTGTATATATACACTGAACAAAAATATAAACACAACATGTAAAGTGCTGGTCCCATGTTTTATGAGCTGAAGTAAAAAAAAAATAATCCATACGCACAAAAAGCTTATTTCTCTCAACTTTGGTGCACAATATTTTTTTTACATCCCTGTTAGTGAGCATTTGTGCTGAGGAGCATTTCTGTCTGTAATAAAGCCCTATTGTGGGAATAAAATCATTCTGATCGGCTGGGCCTGGCTCCCTAGTGGGTGATTATGGCTGCCAAGTGGGTTGGCCTATGCCCTCATGTGAAATCCATAAATTATTAAATGTATTTATTTCAATTGACTGATTTCCTTATATGAACTGTAACTCAGTAAAATCTTTGAAATTGTTGCATGTTGCATTTATATTTTTGTTTAGTATATATTGATATATACATATATTTCTGTTTCTCTGACATGCTCTCTCTCTCTCTGTTTCTCTGACACACTCTCTCCCGCTCTCTCAGTCTTTCTTTCTCTCTCTCTCCCCCCTCTCTCTCCCCTCTCTCTCTCTCTCTCTCTCTCTCTCTCTCTCTCTCTCTCTCTCTCTCTCTCTCTCTCTCTCTCTCTCTCTCTCTCTCTCTCTCTCTCTCTCTCTCTCTCTCTCTCTCGCTCTCTCTCGCTCTCTCTCGCTCTCTCTCGCTCTCTCTCGCTCTCTCTCGCTCTCTCTCTCTCTCTCTCTCTCTCTCTCTCTCTCTCTCTCTCTCTCTCTCTCTCTCTCTCTCTCTCTCTCTCTCTCTCTCTCTCTCTCTCTCTCTCTCTCTCTCTCTCTTTCTCTCTCTCTCTCTCTCTCTCTCTCTCTCTTTCTCTCTCTATCTCTCGCTGTATAAGCTGAACTCACAGCATCTAAGCAGTCACATCTCACATATCATTTTTTTATACTGATGTGAAAGACTGGACTTTAGATGCCTGCACCCGTCTCTGTAACGGTTTCTCTTTCTCTTACGAGTTGTAGACAAACATGTGAGTCTCATTTAAATCCCATCCCACACAGAGTTGCATATCTAGACAAACACACACATGCATGAACATGTGCACACCTTTTATCTCACACACACACACACACAAACATGGACCCACATACACACACACACACACACAGACACACACACACACACACACACACACACACACACAGACCCACACACACATACAAACATACAGCTGCTTGTACGCTGTCGATAAGGACACAGAGCTGTGAAAGGAAGGGATGTGAGGGAGGGGGGCTGATGTGAGATGGAGGGAGAGGGGGGAGAGGGGGGAGGAATGGATGAGGAGGGGAGGAAGAGATGAGGGGGAGGAGGGAGGAATGGAAGAGAGGGGGAGAGGAGGGAGGAATGGATTTGAGGGGGGAGAGGGGGGAGGAATGGAAGAGAGGGGGGAGGAATGGATTTGAGGGGGAGAGGGGGAGGAATGGAAGAGAGAGGGGGAGGAATGGATTTGAGGGGGGAGAGGGGGGAGGAATGGAAGAGAGGGGGGAGGAATGGATTTGAGGGGGGAGAGGGGGGAGGAATGGAAGAGAGGGGGGAGGAATGCCCCTGTAGGATGTCATGAGGATACAGAGCTTCTGAAGAGAGGGACGAGGCAGACAACACGCTGTACAACACGCACACGCATGTTCTCACATGTATCACCCTCTACCCCCCTACCTCCCGGTGGTTATACATCACACACTGCGTGTCTGTAACACAGGCAGAATATTGTCACATACAACACGTATGTGCTATGACATACAACACACGATTACATCACAGGTAAAAGGCATTTCTGCCATAGTGAAAGTAGAAGTAAAAACTAACCTTTTGACAACCATACAGATGTAGGATCTTAATTTGATCACCGTATTCAGGAGAACATGTAGTGTATTTGAAGATTTAAAAGGCTTTTGAAGTTTGTAATTTCCACTTTGACATTTCTGACTTGATTTTCCCTTACGAAAAATGTATCAACCCCTACAAAAAATGTCCATTCATTATAATCCACATAATAATTAACATTTCCTGTTGCTGCAGGATTCTTTTCCTATTGTAGCAAACTGGCTCAAATTAAGATCCTACATCTGTATATCAGCAAATCATATGATAGATATTACATATTGTACCTAAACAACCTTTGATTTTACAACAGGTAAGAGTTATCACATCGCAATAACAGCTGACATTGGCTATTAAACAAAACAACGACAGAAAACAGTCTCCTCCCAATCATGAGCTGCCTTTTAGATCCTGATGAGCAGATGAAATATTCCCTTTATGATAGGTGTGTCTAGCTGGGAGGCCTCCTAGATCGTATCAGCCCTAACAGGAGAATGATTACGACTTGACTACTTCTCTTTGTGTGTGTGTGTGTGTGTGTGTGTGTGTGTGTGTGTGTGTGTGTGTGTGTGTGTGTGTGTGTGTGTGTGTGTGTGTGTGTGTGTGTGTGTGTGTGTGTGTGTGTGTGTGTGTGTGTGTGTGTGTGTGTGTGTGTGTGTGGGTGTGGGTGTGGGTGTGGGTGTGGGTGTGGGTGTGGGTGTGTTTGTGTGTATGTGTCAGGATAGGAGGATGGATATAGTCCAATAACTGATATTGCTTACAAGGTGCAGACTGTTGATATATAATTCAATGATGCAGATTACCTCCAACATACACAGAGTGTACAAAACATTAGGAACACCATGACATAGACTGACCAGGTGAATCCAGGTGAAAGCTATGATCCCTTATTGATGTCACTGGTTAAATCCACTTCAATCAGTGTAGTTGAAGGGGAGACAGGTTAATTAAGGATTTTCAAGCCTTGAGACAATTGAGACATGGATTGTGTATGTGTGCCATACAGAGGGTGAATGGGCAAGACAAAATATTTAAGTGCCTTTGAACGGGGTATGGTAGTAGGTGCCAGGCGCACCGGTTTGAGTGTGTCAAGAACTGCAACGCTGCTGGGTTTTTCACGCTCAACAGTTTCCGGTGTGTATCAAGAATGGTCCCACCACCCAAAGGACATCCAGCCAACTTGACACAACTGTGGAGAGTCAACATGGGGCCAGCATCCGTGTGGAACGCTTTCAACACCTTGTAGAGTTCATGCCCCGACGAATTGAGGCTGTTCTGAGGGCAAAAGTTTGATTACACTTTAATTTGATACATAGAGTAGAATACAAAAAAGCAAGTTGAGGCCTTAAGCAGACGATATGAATACAATATTTTATACACAACCAATGTATGTAACAGTCAATAGTTAGGTAGGATAATTGAAGAGTAGAGGTGTGGTCTTTCCTTCCGTGCATCGTATTAGACCTACACTACCGGTCAAAAGTTTTAGAACACCTACTCATTCAAGTTTTTTTTTTTTTTTACTATTTTCTACATTGTAGAATAATAGTGAAGATATCAAAACTATGAAATAACACATATGGAATCATCAGAGTGTGCAAAGCTGTCATCAAGGCAAAAGGTGGCTATTTGAAGAATCTCAAATATAAAATTAATTTGGATTTTGTTTAACACTTTTTTGGTTACTAGATGATTCCATGTGTGTTATTTCATAGTTTTGATGTCTTCACTATTATTCTACAATGTAGAAAATACTAAAAATTAAAGAAAGAAAAGAAAAAAGAAAGAAAAACCCTTGAATGAGTAGGTGTTCTATAGTGTATATCTAGTTCCATAAGTCTATACCGTGAGAATGCCCTGATAAAAACAATAACAACATTAGCTACTGAAGCCTCTGAACCTCCACAAAAACAGACTGTCATTAGCAGCAGTAGGGACACACACACACACACACACACACACACACGCACACGCACACGCACGCGCACGCACGCACGCACGCACACACACGCACACGCACACGCACAGAACACCCTTTCCATTTCCCTAACGACCGCCGCATAGGAAGAGAGGCAAGGTCTTCTCAGCATTGTTTTTTTTTCCTGGGTCTATGTACGGTGTGTGTGTGCGAACATGTGTCTGCAGAAGAGCGTGTGTGTTTTACGGGCCACTACTAATGGGATGTGCTGTGTACAGGGAGTCTGCATGGGGAACAACAGCAGAAGGAAAACAAGACCCCTCCCTGTCCCAGTCTCAGACAAACACATTACCCACGCCTACCTCTAGCTCCTCCCCTTAACGCCTGAGAGAAACACATTAACCACGCCTACCTCTAGCTCCTCCCCTTAACGCCAGAGACAAACATGTTAGCCACACCTCTGACTGTCGACACTTCTCCCCGCCCAACGCCAATGGGAATACGGGCTCAGATGATGGATGGGAGAGACTGAATAACAACCCCATTGTTAAAAACACCCACTTCTACACAGTAGCATCTCTGGTGACCTCTGACTTCTACACAGTAGCATCTCTGGTGACCTCTGACTTCTACACAGTAGCATGTCTGGTGACCTCTGAATTCTACACAGTAGCATCTCTGGTGACCTCTGACTTCTACACAGTAGCATCTCTGGTGACCTCTGACTTCTACACAGTAGCATCTCTGGTGACCTCTGACTTCTACACAGTAGCATGTCTGGTGACCTCTGAATTCTACACAGTAGCATCTCTGGTGACCTCTGACTTCTACACAGTAGCATCTCTGGTGACCTCTGACTTCTACACAGTAGCATCTCTGGTGACCTCTGACTTCTACACAGTAGAATTTCTGGTGACCTCTGCCCTCCTTTTGCCCTTCCATGTTGTTTTGGGGAAAAGAACGCTGTCACTACTTCGCCTTCCTCCAAGGTGCATGAACAAAGGAGAAAGCTTTCCTTCCTGCAAGGTGCATGAACCAAGGAGCCAGGGTCTAAATCAGAAGATGAGCACATCAACAGCAGATCTGTAGAGATCCATATGGTTGATACAAGGCTGCTGTGGCTGACTGTGGAGCTCTATTGATGATCACTACTACTGTGTGATAGATTTGGTGGCATTTTGGCCCTGTGTGTGTGTGTGTATGTGTGTGTGTGTGTGTGTGTGTGTAGATGGTGTGTGTGTGTGTAGATGATGTGTGTGTGGGTGTATTTGTAATTCATGTTTGTTTCTTGGTAGGTGGGTGTGAATGTAACTACACATGTGTGGGAGACAGTGACTAGGGTTCCTGCTACGTACGTTTGTGCGTGCGTGTGCGTGTGACCTGGTGGAAAATCCTCCTCAGCCGTTCCCTGTGTTACTCCACTATCAGGCCTCTCTGCTTCCTGTTCACTTCCTGTCCGTCCGATCCACTTCCCCTCTCACACTACTCTACTAAACATGAACCACTGAATGGACCAGGACCACAGGGTGAGGGGTTGAGGGGCTGGATACCACACAATAAGTACTCATAGAAAGTAAAACTGAATCACCACAGCCAGGATGGGTGAGGGGCTGGGGCTGGGGCTGGGGCTGGGGCTGGGGTTGGGGCTGTGACTGGGACATTGACTGGTGCTGTGACTGGGACTGGGGCTGTGACTATGACTGGGACTGGGGCTGTGACTGGGACTGGAACTGGGACTGGGACTGGGGCTGTGACTGAGACTGGGGCTGTGACTGTGACTGAGACTGGGGCTGGGGCTGTGACTGAGATTGTGACTGGGGCTGTGACTGAGACTGGGGCTGTGACTGTGACTGGGACTGGGACTGGGGCTGTGACTGGGTCTGGGACTGGGGCTGTGACTGAGACTGTGACTGGGGCTGTGACTGAGACTGGGGCTGGGGCTGTGACTGAGACTGACTGTGACTGGGGCTGTGACTGAGACTGGGGCTGGGGCTGTGACTGGGACTGTGACTGTGACTGGGGCTGTGACTGGGGCTGTGACTGGGTCTGGGACTGGGGCTGTGACTGGGACTGGGGCTGTGACTGGGTCTGGGACTGGGGCTGTGACTGTGACTGGTGCTGTGACTGGGGCTGTGACTGTGACTGTGACTGTGACTGGTGCTGTGATTGTGACTGTGACTGGTGCTGTGACTGGGACTGGGGCTGTGACTGGGTCTGGGACTGGGGCTGTGACTGGGTCTGGGACTGGGGCTGTGACTGGGACTGGGGCTGTGACTGGGTCTGGGACTGGGGCTGTGACTGTGACTGGTGCTGTGACTGGGGCTGTGACTGTGACTGTGACTGGTGCTGTGACTGTGACTGGTGCTGTGACTGGGGCTGTGACTGTGACTGTGACTGGTGCTGTGACTGGGACTGGGGCTGTGACTGGGGCTATGACTGTGACTGTGACTGGTGCTGTGACTGGGACTGGGGCTGTGACTGGGACTGGGGCTGTGACTGGGGCTGGGGCTGTGACTGGGACTGTGACTGGGACTGGGGCTGTCTACCACAATCACTATTCACATACTGTATATTAAAGCAGAATCACCAACATAGCCAGAAGGGTTGAGGGGCTGGGGCTTGATACCACACAATCACTATTCATATCCAGATACACAGTAATTTCTGTCATTGTACAGTCATGTAGCTTAAGTATGAGGTAATTCCTTCCCTTGGTGCTATATAAAAGCTATTGTTTGAAAAAAGATGCCAGTCATGATAGAACGTCACCATGTTGAAGTGAATGAAGGGCTGGAGTATGAGGTAATTTCTTCTTCTTGGTGGCACAGTAGGACACAAGACAGGATGTCATATCAAGAAAAGGTCAGGTGTTTGGCTATAATTATACTGTATAATAATTATACTGGGAGGGAGGAGAGGAGAGGAGAGGAGAGGAGAGGAGAGGAGAGGAGAGGAGAGGAGAGGAGAGGAGAGGAGAGGAGAGGAGAGGAGAGGAGAGGAGAGGAGAGGAGAGGAGAGGGAGAGGAGAGGAGAGGAGAGGAGAGGAGAGAGGCAGAAGGGAGGAAGGATTTACACTACCAGTCAAAAGTTTGGACACACCTACTCATTCAAGGGTTATTCTTTATTTTTACTATTTTTTTACATTGTAGAATAATAGTGAAGACATCAAAACTATGATATAACACATATGGAATCATGTAGTAACCAAAAAAGTGTTAAACAAATCAAAATCTATTTTATATTTGAGATTCTTCAAATAGCCACCCTTTGCCTTGATGACAGCTTTGCACGCTCTTGGTATTCTCTCAACCAGCTTCATGAGACAGTCACCTGGAATGCATTTCAATTAACAGGTGTGCCATGTTAAAAGTTAATTTGTGGAATTTCTTTCCTTCTTAATGCATTTGAGCCAATCAGTTGTGTTGTGACAAGGTAGGGGGGGGTATACAGAAGATAGCCCTATTTGGTAAAATACCAAGTCCATATTATGGCAAGAAAAGTCCATATTATGGCAAGAACAGCTCAAATAAGCAAAGAGAAATGACAGTCCATCATTACTTTAAGACATGAAGGTCAGTCAATACGGAAAATGTCAAGAACTTTGAAAGTTTCTTCAAGTGCAGTTGCAAAAACCATCAAGCGCTATGATGAAACTGGCTCTCATGAGGACCGTCACATGAAAGGAAGACCCAGAGTTACCTCTGCTGCAGAGGATAAGTTCATTAGAGTTACCAGCCTCAGAAATTGCAGCCCAAATAAATGCTTCACAGAGTTCAAGTAACAGACACATCTCAACATCAACTATTCAGAGGAGACTGTGTGAATCAGGCCTTCATGGTCGAATTGCTGCAAAGAAACCACTACTAAAGGACACCAATAAGAAGAAGAGACCTGCTTGGGCCAAGAAACACTAGCAATGGATATTAGACCGGTGAAAATGTGTCCTTTGGAGTCCAAATTGGAGATTTTTGGTTCCAACCGCCGTGTCTTTGTGAGACACAGTGTGGGTGAACGGATGATCTCCGCATGTGTAGTTCCCACTGTAAAGCATGGAAGAGGAGGTGTTATGGTGTGGGGGTGCTCTGCTGGTGACACTGTCTGTGATTTATTTAGAATTCAAGGCACACTTAACCTGCATGGCTACCACAGCATTCTGCAGTGATACGCCATCCCATCTGGTTTGGGCTTAGTGGGACTATCATTTGTTTTTTAACAGGACAATGACCGAACACACCTCCAGGCTGTGTAAGGGCAATTTTACCAAGAAGGAGAGTGATGGAGTGCTGCATCAGATGACCTGGCCTCCACAATCCCTCGACCTCAACCCAATTGAGATGGTTTGGGATGAGTTGGAAGGCAGATTGAAGGAAAAGCAGCCAACAAGTGCTCAGCATTCACTCATTCAGTTGTGGATGAGTTAGACAAAACCCAATATACCATTATATATTCACTTTATTCATGACCTGTCACTGCAATCTCAAGATATATGCATCCTCATCCTCCTCCACCTCAGTGCAGCCTTCCATACCATCTCCTCATCCTCCTCCACCTCAGTGCAGCCTTCCATACCATCTCCTCATTCTCCTCCACCTCAGTGCAGCCTTCCATACCATCTCCTCATCCTCCTCCACCTCAGTGCATCCTTCCATACCATCTCCTCATCCTCCTCCACCTCAGTGCAGCCTTCCATACCATCTCCTCATTCTCCTCCACCTCAGTGCAGCCTTCCATACCATCTCCTCATCCTCCTCCACCTCAGTGCAGCCTTCCATACCATCTCCTCATCCTCCTCCACCTCAGTGCAGCCTTCCATACCATCTCCTCATTCTCCTCCACCTCAGTGCAGCCTTCCATACCATCTCCTCATCCTCCTCCACCTCAGTGCAGCCTTCCATACCATCTCCTCATTCTCCTCCACCTCAGTGCAGCCTTCCATACCATCTCCTCATCCTCCTCCACCTCAGTGCAGCCTTCCATACCATCTCCTCATTCTCCTCCACCTCAGTGCATCCTTCCATACCATCTCCTCATCCTCCTCCACCTCAGTGCAGCCTTCCATACCATCTCCTCAGCCTCCTCCACCTCAGTGCAGCCTTCCATACCATCTCCTCATCCTCCTCCACCTCAGTGCATCCTTCCATACCATCTCCTCATCCTCCTCCACCTCAGTGCAGCCTTCCATACCATCTCCTCATCCTCCTCCACCTCAGTGCAGCCTTCCATACCATCTCCTCATTCTCCTCCACCTCAGTGCAGCCTTCCATACCATCTCCTCATCCACTCCTCATAAACGTCTGGCTGGTGTCACGGGTGTTGCACTCTCCTGGTTTTCGTCCTACCTCACTGACCGCCAACAGTTTGCTCAACTGAAAAATCACAGATCAGGGTGTGTGGCTGTCTCACAGGGTGTCCCCCAGGGGTCAGTGTTGGGTCCACTCCTCTTCATCATGTACCTCCTACCTCTCCACCAAACTCACCACTCCCCTCCCTCCCACCTCCCTCATCAGCTGCCTCCAAGACATCCAGAGCTGGATGAGCATGAACCTCCTCAAACTCAACAGCAAAAAGACGGAAGTCATGCTCATCGGCTCCGAATCCACTCTCTCCAAACAGCACAATCTCAGCATCACCATAGATGGTTTCCTGGTCCCTCAAAAGCCTCGGTGTCACCCTGGACAGTTCCCTCTCATTCGAACCCCACATACAAAACATCACCAGGACAGCATTCTTTAAACTCCGCAATATCTCCAGGCTCCGACCTCACTGTCACACTCCAGCACCCAAACCTTCATCCATGTCACTTCCTGTTTGGACTTTTGCAACACTCTCAAATAAAATACAATGTTATTGGTCGCACACACATGTTTAGTAGATGTTATTGTGGGTGTAGTGAAATGCTTGTGTTCCTAGCTCCAACAGCGCAGTAATATCTAACAATACACACAAATCTAAAAGTAAAAGAATGGAATTAAGAAATATATCCCCCAGAGAATTTAGAACAAATTTTACAACAAATATTATGGTTGAACTCAAATGTGCTGGTTGATAAAAGATGTGTTTTTATGGAAAATACGTTTGAAAAGGTTATTTTGTTTTTAAATGATATTGTAAATTGAAATGGTGGAGTTATGTCTTTCATGGAGCTATCAGAATTGTATGGGAAGGTCTGCTCAATACAAGATTACAACCAACTGATTACAGCATTACCCCAAAAATGGAGGAGGCAGGAGGCAGGTGGCAGCGGGAGGAATTGGTAGGGAACTGGTCTTTCTGCCCAATATAAAGGATCAAAACTGGTGGAGGAACAAAAATAGCATAAATAGGAAAGTATACCAGTTTCATTTGAGGACCAGGATGTTGGCAGCTGTGCCATACAGATTGCAACATAGCTGGGAAGAGATGTGTTATGTACGGATTCCATGGGACAGGGTTTATGAGTTGATATATAAAAAGATTCAAGACTTCATGCTTTTCAGCTAAAATTAATGTACAGAATTCTTGCCACCAACAAAATGTTGAATATTTACAGCATACAATCATTGCATTTTGTTGTGAGGATACAGAATCAATAGACCATTTGTTCTGGTATTGCCCTCAGGTAGCATGTTTCTGGTCTCAGGTTCAGGAATGGCTGAAAAAGCATAACAATCTAAAATTGACCCTAGAAATAGCATTGTTCGGAGATCTGGAGAGACCTGGTCAGTCAATTACTAATGTACTACTACTCTTAGTAAAATTATTTATCTTCAACTCACAATCTGTGGATACTATTCGATTAGATAGATTCAAATTGTATGTTAAACATCACAGCATAGTTGAAAGATATATGGTACGTAGAAATCCGACGAGGGAGATGGGGTGGGATGGGCTGAGGGAAACTGAGGGTTGGGAAGTGGAAGTGGGAGTGGAGTTGCTGGGCAGGGGATAGTATAAGATAAATGTCCAAAATAAAGTCAAAATAAACACGCAAAAAAGCATGTTTAAATTACACTAAAAAAGGAACACTGTTACATCCAATGCCTGTTTGCCTGATGCTGATGCCACGCTTGTGCTTGTAAGGGCCTACACATGCATACACAGTGGCGGTCAGCACCGTTTAAGATGAGGGATGATTTTTGATTTTTTTTCATGAGCATGGCCTTCTTTCTATTACAGCATATTAGACTGTCATCCATATTCCATTCACCCAGCTCAATGTAACAGCAATAGGTTTAGGCTACTACATGATACTCACATTTTCCCTATCATTAGTCCAACATTTGCAAACGAGAGTTTCTATTGGACAAATTCAGGTATGTTTATCCCCGTTTTGTTCCGTTTGCTTCCGTTTTAAGAAAAGTTTTTCAACAGAATCGGCAGAATGAATACACCCCTGATCACACGTAAACACAGTTCACTTTCATAGCAGCCACGTTGTATTCCTTCTCGCATCTATGCGCTCTCCTCCTCTCACCTTGTCCCTTCGCTTGTGGACTTCAATGCACAACACATCAGCTGTATGTGACCAGGCGAAAAAACCTTTCCAAGCCAAACCGCTAAACACAGCCTACATCGTTGTCACCATATTAGCTAAAGTAACATCATAGTCAGCATAGCTAATATAACTAACGCGTTAGTAAACCTGCTACAATCATGCAGTAATGTTAATGTGTACAATCAGGAAGCAGTTACACCGGTGGACTCCGGTGGCAATACATTAGTGAAACCAAAAGAGTTCCAGTGTTGTGTTGGAAAGTCATAGCCAGATAGCTAACATAGCATCCCTCTGTTTGAGCAGGGTGTTTCAGTAGGCTAAACTAGCTAGCTGCATTTGCTAGCTAAGTAAGTGAAACTGGAAAAAAAAACAATCTCTCTCTCTATTTCTCTCTTGCTTCTTCATTTCGGAAGAAATTAATTTGTTAAAAACTGTTCAACTACTGTCTTTCTCTCTCTTTGAGTCAACTCAATGATCCAAGATGGCATAGCAGGGTGGTCGTGTATTATGTTGTGTCCTCGTGTAAATAGCCTGTTTTTTTGTATTTTTTCGTATATATTTCTCTATCTCACTTTCCATCCTTAACTAAGTATACTTTCCTGCAACCCGCCTCACGCAATGTGGAACGGATTCTATTAATTCTTCATACCTTTTATCAAGAACCCACTGCTGAAACTAGCCAGCTAGCCAGCAAACTAGCTACTTGCTATTAGCTATTGCTATTAGCCACCGTTAGCGGTCTTCACCACTGTCCGTGGCCTGCACTACCTACCAGCCAGCTCTAGCCTGGCCAATTATCGGCCAGTCTGCACAGCGTGCTATCGACCCAGAGCATTTCGGATTTTCTGACGGAATCACTGAATCACTGGACCCTAACACCGGATCATCACAACTAGCTAGCTGCCACCAAATGGATGTTGTTGTTGGCTAATCACCACAAATCACCACTTGTCCCAAAGCTAGCACCAGTTAGCCTTGAGCTAGCCTCGAGCCAGGCCCATCTCCCAGCTATCCACCTCTCTGTCAACCAGACGGGACCTCCTAGTGTCGACACGGAGCCCCGTCGATCCATCACGACTGGTCTGCCGACGTAATCGTCTGATGTGGTTTCAACAGGCTTCCCGTTGCGACGACCATGAAGATCCTGCTAGCACCGGCCCGCTAGCACACGCAATCAACAGCCGTGCCTCCTGCTCGCTTGTGCTGTAGCAGCCTACGAACTGCTCCCGGACTTACCTATTGCTGTTCACTGGACCTTATGATCACTCAGCTACACATCTGATGCCCGCTGGACTGTTTACACGGTACCCCATCCTGTTGATCTGTTTAGCCTCAGCCCAAACTTTCGTCGCCAGTACCAGTTGTTGGCTTAGCCCTCTCGAATAACACCTGTGATTGCGTTATGCCTCTCTCCCATGTCAATATGCCTAGCCATTTGCTGTTTGGGTTAGTTGTTATTGTACTATTTCACTGTAAAGCCCCCAGTCCCGCTCAACCTGCCTCAGATATCTTCTTTGTCCCAACCCCCATACACGCGGAGAACGGCTCAATCGGTACCTCCAGTGATGCTATCTCTTTCATCGTTACCCAAAGCTTAGGTGTACCTCCACTGTACTCATATCCTTCCATATCCTTGTCTGTACATAATGCCCTGAATCTATTCTACAACGCCCGGAAATCTGCCCCGTTTATTCTCTTTACCCAACGCACTAGAAGACCAGTTCTTAAAGCCTTTAGCCGTATACTTATTCTATTCCTCCTCTGTTCCTCTGGTGATGTAGAGGTTAACCCAGGCCCTGTAGCCCTCAGTATCACTCCTACTCCCCAGGCGCTAACATTTGTTGACTTCTGTAACCGTAAAAGCATTGGTTTCTTGCATGTTAACATCAGAAGCCTCCTCCCCAAATTTGAGTTATTCACTGCGTTAGCACACTCTGCCAACCCTGATGTTCTAGCAGTGTCTGAATCCTGGCTTAGGAAGGCCACCAAAAATGCAGAAATGTCCATCCCGAACTGCAACATTTT